>NC_089771.1:29405383-29407883 GCF_040412425.1 Macrobrachium rosenbergii
CTTGACGGCAGGACCAAAGACCAGGTTCACCCACTGCACGAAGAACTCCCTGGTGACCCACGCCCTTGGGTTTGCCCTCCACATGACCTGCAGTTTTTCTTTGAGTATCTCACGAGACTCAAAGGCTCCTGGGTTTTCAGAGTGATACACGAGTAGAGGCATAATCTTGCAGTCGCCACTCGCATTCGCGCACAGTGCAAGGGTTAACCTGTCCTCCAGAGGCTTGTGGTCTGGCATGCTCTTCTCGTCAGCCGATATACACGTCCTCCCCCTCGGCATCCTATTCCAGAAGAGCCACGTCTCGTCGCAGTTGAAGACTTGCTGGGGGAGGTATCCTTCGGCCTCTATCACTTCGGCAAAAGTTGCAATAAAATCCTCAGCTGCCTCGCCGTGCCTGCCGGCGGAGTGAATGCCGGTCCTCTTTTTAAAGTAATCCAGCCACCCCCGACTGGCTTTGAACGAGTCTTCCGACGGCGCCTCGCCCTTTGACGTTCCCGCCTTCTGCCGCACCAAGTCCCCGTAAATGTCTCGTGCCTTCCCGCAGATGGCGTTCTCGGACACGGCGTCTCCCGCGAGCTGCTTCTCATTCAGCCACACCAACAACAACTTCTCCATCTCTGCGTGGGCAGCGGTCCGGAGCCTCGAAATGATCTTGATGCCCTTGGCTGGCGCCGTAGCCTTGATCGACGCCTTCTGCTTCAGAATCGTGCAGATGGTAGAAGTGTTACGATCGTACTGCCTCGCCAAGTCGACGACACGCGCGCCTCGCTCGTGATCTTCAATGATTTTGTGTTTTATATCCATGGGCAAACTCCTTTTCTTCTTCTCGGCGTCGACCTTGACACTCAGTTTCTTACGACCCATGGTTAAAAATAAGAAATGTTTCCAAAACAAACAAAAACAAAGCAACACCGACTCAACAGAGATGCTTGCACTGCAACATAGCCACGCGAACTGAACGCTACCTAGCGGCCGGTGGCGTAAGCTCGCTCGCAACTCGGATCCCGGCTCGCATCATCAGGATGCGGAGAGGAACGGGTCTGCTGGCGTGGTAACGAAAATAGGACCTTGTCTGCGCAGGCAGCTACGCGTGAGCCCCTCCCCGCTAGAGATTCGTATGTTCAGGCACGGCTCATTTATGGATTCTTATGTTCAGGCACAACTCATTTATGGATTCTTATGTTGAGGCACAACTCATTTATGGATTCTTATGTTGAGGCACAACTCATTTATGGATTCTTATGTTGAGGCACAACTCATTTATGGATTCTTATGTTGAGGCACAACTCATTTATGGATTCTTATGTTGAGGCACAACTCATTTATGGATTCTTATGTTGAGGCACAACTCATTTATGGATTCTTATGTTGAGGCACAACTCATTTATGGATTCTTATGTTGAGGCACAACTCATTTATGGATTCTTATGTTCAGGCACGGCTCATTTATGCGGTCATTTTTTAATTTGTTCTTAAAAATCCGTTTCCTTTATTAAAACTCACATTTAACGAAATCAAACAAACTACTTCTTGATGCCCATTCAGTATATAGTTCGTTAGTTTCACAGATTTTCTTTTCGTGTTTTGGCATTCGTTCTTTTTCTTTATTACAATCATTTTTCTTTTTCTTTATTACAATAATTTTATTTAGATAATTCATCCTAAGATACGCACATGAATTATGTATAAGCGAATCCCATTATCCTGTGGGATTCGCTTATACACTGAAGTCATTTGCATCTGTCGTGATTTTTAAGCACACAGACAGAGAGAGAGAGAGAGAGAGAGAGAGAGAGAGAGAGAGAGTGTGTGTGTCATCCTTGATTCGAACGATCAATCCTGAATGATTAAGCAGCTAAAAACGATGAATGAAATAGATTAAAATGCAATATGTTACAACATCGACATAATATTCACATATTTATAGAAACAGAATAATGTGTTAAAGAAGTGTGGAAGTTTCTCATTCTCAAATCACCTGAGTCAGCCTCCTCTCTCTCTCTCTCTCTCTCTCTCTCTCTCTCTCTCTCTCTCTCTCTCTCTCTCTCTCTCAGGAGGAAGAGGAAGACGACTCCTTCATACACGTGAAGCTTTCCTTAAGTAACTGGAATTAGCAAGTGCCGTAGGTGGTCCCCGTCGAAATGCATCTTGCCAATCAATACTCCCGTGGAGAGAGAGAGAGAGAGAGAGAGAGAGAGAGAGAGAGAGAGAGAGAGAGAGGAGAGTAGTTTAAGACATACATTAAGGTCGAAACAAGGGACAATAATTAGATGGTAGACCAAAATTTAGACGCAGGTTTTAAGGACCCCCTCCCCTCCCCTCCCTTCCTCCTCCTCCTCCTCCTCCTCCTCTCTTGCATTCCCCTCTCCCCCTTCCACTCCTCAGGCAGGATTTAGACTGACACATAATTAAAGTCTAAGAGAGTTTATTATGCTTAGAACCACAATCTTACAGATTTAGCGCAGGGGGTTGGGGAGGGGTAGGGGGAGACACTGCGGGG
>NC_089771.1:29410383-29440383 GCF_040412425.1 Macrobrachium rosenbergii
TGCTTCCTTGCATTAAAAAACGGGTTTTAATTTTTTTTTCCACGGTGATTCCATTATCCAATTCTTTGTTTAAACAGGAGCGCGGATGTTCGATCATTGGAACTGTTCTTAAATGACCCGAGTTTAGTTATATTCATACAAAATATATGAAAACATTTAGTTATATTCATATAGAATATATGAAAAACATTACTGAAATTATTCATACAAAATATATGAAAAACATAACTGAAATTATTCATACAAAATATATAAAAAAAAAACAACTGAAATTAAGCGAAACTTTATCAAATGAAAAAAGTCAACTGTTTAAAAACATATTTTTACCGTGTAATGAAAATAAATGTTGTGACTGCCGTTGTATTTTAAGGGAGTTAAAATTCAATTTAAAAAAATCAGCGAAATTTATATCTGTGTATACTAAGCATGAATTTCCGCCTTGACTATTGCGTGTAATATAAAATAACGAATTTTGCACAGGTATATGACTGTAAAGTAATATAAAATAAAGTATTTTAATATATTATTATAAACCATATGATATATATCTTTCTAGACCAAATGAAAAACATAACTCACTGATTTTGACTTGACTGTATTCCCTAGATAGTTCTCTCCCTCCCTCATTCATGTGTACCTCCCTCTCGCTCCCTAAATCTCCCTCCCTCCCCCTCCCCCCCCTCACTGCACGACATACAGCTTCCAGTCTCGACTCATAAAAGATGAAAGAAAACAGCAGCCCACATTGGCATTCTCGGCCACTTATTAACCCATTTAAATCTTTCCCTTGGCCTTACCGTTAATCCCTTGTTTATGGTTTTGCCTGAGGACTGTCATTTATTGTATTGTTTTTGCTTTCTTTCCATGCTGCCCCATCCAAATGGTAGCTTGAAGACAGCTGGATTACGTTTTTAAACATTTTTAATCAGTAAAGCGACCGCAAGGCAGGTAAAAGAACAAATACGCCGCATCTCTTTATTTCGGTGAAAACGATCAGGTTCTCAATGAAAGTGTCTGAAGTCAGATGTGTTTTTAATGTGTTTTAAACTCGTGGCTACACTTTGGAAAACTTTCATCTGAGTGGGGGTCTGCTAAGCGCATACTCTTTTATCATACCAGTGAGACATTTGCCACCATGGTGCAAATTTTCCGAGAGCAGTATCTTCCAAACAAAACATCCGATTTTAATAAAGTCTGCGCCATTTTGATGAAAATTTATCACATTACCTCATATCCTTAAATCATTTCATTATTTTGTTTAGCTTTCGAGCGACGGTACAAAAACGTAAGGTAATTCTGTGCCATGCGCCGTGTCATTCTGCAAACCTATACTTGTGCCGAGCCTTATGAGCGATTTTTTATTTATTTATTTTTTTTTTTAATTGGCTACGTTGCCACTTGGATATCTTCAAAGCAACTTTTCATCTCTGTTACATTCCGGTCACAACCTTTTAGTCCACGCGGCTGACAACAACAAGGTCCTTTTCATTTATCTCCTCATAGTCTTTCACTCTAAGATCGCTAGGGTGGGGCCAGGGAAAAGAATTATACGGCGTCGCCAGATCTAGTAATCCTCTGAAATCTCTCCCTCGAGGTCAATACCTTGTTTATGGCTTTACCTGAGACCTGTCATTTACTGCACTCCGTTTACCCAAAGAAACAGCGTTGAGTAAAATTTGGTTGTTCCGAATGATTTTCATTTCTTTGTGCACTTCATGAAATAACAAGCAAAACTTTCAATCGTAACAATGAGAAGTTTGACAAGGCACGAATTCAGTTTGACAAGGCATCTTATAGATGCTTGAAAGACTGTTTGACAAGGCACGAATTCAGTTTGACAAGGCAGTTCTGGCTAATTTCCTTCTTCAACCACTGACATTACAACAAGTAAGAATAGATTACAATAATGTCGTGATAGTAGCGTACACAATCATAATAATGTTGGTAATGTAAACATACATACAAACGCTCAAGAAAGTTTTGAATTTAATAAAAAAATATTGACAGTTCTGGTTTTTGTTTACTTCTTCAACCACTGGAGGGGGAATACAGCAACAAGAATAGATTATATAAAATGAGAAAGTCGAGAGATAGAATAGGCAGCTTATAAAATCATAATAATGTTGGTAATGTAAACATACATACAAACGTAATTGCTCAAGAAAATTGTTATGAATATTGATAAAAAATATTAGAATAGGCTTGCTTATAAAATGTGTGTGTGTGTGTGAGAGAGAGAGGAGAGAGAGGGAATATAGAAACATTAGAATAGGCTTGCATATAAAATGAGAGAGAAAGAGAGATATATTCATAAAAATATTAGAATAGGCTTGCATATGGTGTTTGGATCGGGCATGGCGGCAGCCTTCCCCTCTTTAATCTTTTCAACACCACTCGCAGCCTCAGGGCCCAGTATTTCTTAAACAAGGCTTTTAAGCCTTTCATCACGGGCGTAGTGACCTTATCGAAACATCCATCGTCGGTACGCGGAGGTCCTATCTTCCGAGCTTTCACTAACTCATTCAAACTCTTTTGGCGACCTGGACTCACGATTTACAACACTAACAGTCATGATTATTAATAAAATATCAAGCGCAAAGATAACATTCGTAACACGAAAACTGCAGGAGCATAATGGGTGCCGGTGGTCTGTTCAAGAAAGGCGCCCGGGAGACAATGAGTTGATGCGTCGCTTACCACCGATATGCCCGGAAGCGTCAGCTTCGACCAATCACAACGGGAGACAATACAAGCCTCCCTCCCAACTGTTACTATTTCCCAGTCCTTTAAATAGTCGTTTTAGCCGTTTCTTCCCACGCTGCCAAATGACCGCGGCTGGAAGGGACCACGTGTTTAAAACCTTTAACTCCTTATCCTCGGGAACAGTAACAATTGTTGTTTAGGCCTCTAATCCATGACATCCAAAGTTAAACCGCTTATAAGGGTATCTGAACTACAAGTTCTATTTCTTTCAAAACGAGATCAGTAGAAAATGCAAAAGAATATCGTCCTAACTTCTTACTAACAAGATGTTTTCATAATTAGATTTGCATTTATTGAGCAAGATAGAAAGAAAAGAAGTTTAATTTTATGATTGCGAGTCTAGCGTATGTTTTTTTCTTTCTTTCCTCACGTCGCGTAGTCCATTGTTTTGCTGCTTCCGAGGCCATTTAAAATCTCTCTTGGCTTTGTCATGGGATAATCCTTGCCTTCTACATTGAACTTGAGACTGCTTAATGTATATACATTTGTTTGCCAGTTCTCATCTCCTCTTTATATGTGAATAATAACATAGACATATATATACATACACACACACATGCAGCATTTTTCTCTGCAACCATTATATCCGATGTTTTCTTTCAAGCCATCGGGGACTTCTTTTCCCGCGTAGAAATCTAACACAGTTACAGTTCGACGCAAAACACTCTTCAGAGACAACGAAGATGTTCCAGAAAAATGGCATCGTCAAATTGTTCTAGCACCTCTTTGCATATTCTGTTGATTGTGGTTTATGGTAGTTTGTGCAGTCTGTCTCAAAGCTTTTCTGACATCAGTGAAAGGACCACTGTTAGTTTTGTTTATTTTATTTATAGAAAAGTACCATAATACATTATGAACCAACCACCTTGCCTCTACATGAGCTGAGGGCATTTTAACACGTCAGAGTCCTTTAGGAAAACTGGCACCGTAGTTCAGAATGTGTGCCACTTTTAAAAAAAAAATATTGTTGACATTGTTACCAATTGCAGAGATATTACAAGAGGTCTTAATATTACAAAAAAGAAAATATACAACTGATTATTTCAGTTGTAAGTTGGTAGAGCATTCATTCACAAAACAACTTGCCCTGTCCAAAAGGATTAGAAGGTTTGGTAATGGGAAATTTCTCTCTCTCTCTCTCTCTCTCTCTCTCTCTCTCTCTCTCTCTCTCTCTCTCTCTCTCTCTCCAGGGGCAAAGAAGGTACAGTATACCATCGTGCAGCTAATTTTTTTTTCTTCTTACTTTCTTGTTTTTATTTTTCTCTACCAGTTTTGGCGATCCAAGTGGCCCCGAGCTTGGAAATTACAGTATCGCCAATAACTATCAACCCTGTTATTCACTTTTGGGGAGAGAGAGAGAGAGAGAGAGAGAGAGAGAGAGAGAGAGAGAGAGAGAGAGAGAGAGAGAGAGAGAGAGAGTTTCTTGATGCATCCCAGTTATTCTTTTTTGGAGAGCGATTCTTGATCAATAGTACTTTGTGTGTGTGTGTGTGTGTGTGTGAGAGAGAGAGAGAGAGAGAGAGAGAGAGAGAGAGAGAGAGAGAGAGAGAGAGCTGATAAATGCCATTTTATTTTAGGTAGCAAGAGCGTTTCGTGATTTAACCCTTATTCTATTTATCAGAGAGAGAGAGAGAGAGAGAGAGAGAGAAGGGATTCATAAGGACCCTGTTCAGTGCCTTTTTTTACGAGATTAACGACCATGTGGCGCACGGCGCGGTTGGGGGGGGGGTCGGGGGCTGGGGAATGTTTAGAGCCCACACGAATGTGGTCGTAAGGCCGGCGAAATATTACCTTTGGTCGGGATTTGTGTCTCTGATTGCGAGGCCCCAAGGCAACCCGCGAAGCTTCACCTGACTGTGTCCGTTGATGGGGAACGTTGATAGCAAACGTTTTGAAAACGTTGATAGCAAACGTTTAGGAAACGTTGATAGCAAACTTTTATGAAAGGTTGATAGGAAACATTTATGAAAAGTTGATAGCAAACACTTAGGAAGTGTTTAGGAAACGTTGATAGAAACATTTAGGAAACGTTGATAGCAAACGTTTAGAAACGTTAAAAATTTAGCAAACGTTTATGAAAAGTTGAAGCATTTAGTTGATAGAAACGTTGATAACGTTAATAGCAAACGTTTAGGAAAATTTAGGAAAATTTAGGAAACGTTTATGAAAAGTTGATAGCAAACATTTAGCAAATGTTTAGTAACGTTGATAACAAACGTCCAGGAAACGTTGATAGCAAACGTTTAGGAAACATTTAGGAAACGTTGATAGAGAAAATTTAGGAAACGTTTATGAAAAGTTGATAGCAAATGTTTAGGAACGTTGATAACAAACGTCCAGGAAACGTTGATATCAAACATTTAAGAAACGTTGAAAACAAACGTTCAGGAAACTTTCATAGCAAACGTTTATCCCGTGATGAAGGAGTTAATTCTGAATTGATTCGAAGCTGTATTTACTAAACACGGCAATAATGTTCATTCGCCTTGTCTTGGTATTAATAACTTTGCTCTACGGAAAAAATGTTATGATTGCGTTGCTGTATGTTTGCATTTTATTAACAATCCTTAAACAAAGGATGTTATGAATTTAAACTTTTTTTTTTTTAATGCGACTGTGGTGACAGTTTCACTTTCTTTCATGAGAATATTTTGTGAATGGTCCCCACCCGCCCCATTACCAGTCGAGCAACAACCAGGTACCTGATTCGCTGCTTGGGCCAAAAGAGAGAGAGAGAGAGAGAGAAGAGAGAGAGAGAGCATAAACTTGGGGTAATATTTATGTAAAACTAAAACCCAATCGCCTCCCTTCATGAGAGAGAGAGAGAGAGAGAGAGAGAGAGAGAGAGAGAGAGAGAGAGAGAGAGAGACTTCCTCCTCCTCCTCCTCCCTCCTCAACCCCTGCCTTTTTCGAGGTAGTTTGGTCACTTAAAACTCACCCTCCCTCAGGTAAGAGCAATTTTCCCCGACCCTGGCCATTGCAAATGGACGAAACTGCCTGCAAGGGATTATGACCGATTCTGCGGGTCATCGGAAGGATTACTTTCCCTGTCGCCTCCGAAGATTCTTGTGTCTATGATTTTATAAGCGTGGATCTTGTCTGTTTGTATTTTCTAATTGTAGTCATTTCTCTGCTTCGGTATTGTTGGTAATGCTGTTGTAAGCAGCAGGATTATTATTATTATTATTATTATTATTATTATTATTATTATTATTATTATTATTAACTTCAGAAGTTCAAGCGAAGGTGCAGTGCACTACTACCCTAATATATTTCAACTTGTATTTTAATATCTTACTTACATTTTTATTTATTTATTAATTTGTTAATTTATCTGTTTTTCTAATAACTTATCTCCTCTTTCTTTATTTCCCATTACCTTCTGTTACTTATTTCCAATGAACGCCATAATATTCTTTAGAAGCTTGAATTTCAAGTCAGTAGCCCCTGTGAGCTTGTTCCATATGAATAGGGTTCATCTTCTGAATAATAATAATAATAATAATAATAATAATAATAATAATAATAATAATAATAATAATAATAACTTTATTCATATGGAACAAGCCCACAGGGACTACTGACTTGAAATTCAAGTTCCAAAGATATGGTGTTTATTTGAAAGAGGTAACAGAAGGTGACAGGGAATATAGAAAACCATACCTTATTGTGTTTTTTCATTAACAATCAGTTACCAATGAAATACAATGAATAAAAAACATAAGCATATCTGATATTTATGTTTTTATTCATTAACATTTTCAGAGGCTTACTTTGTAATGTAACAACAACGAACGCTTGCTAATACAATTTTAATCTAATTAGTCATTTAGGATCAACACACTTTCCCGTATTACTATTTTCCCGGTTCGAGCCTCTAAAACGGAGGAAAATAACACTTACGGTAGCCTTGGATAGAGCCTCTTTTAGGTAAACACTAGGTCAAGTTTACGCCCTTCTTGCGAGTCCATGATTCATTGACGCAATGTGAAATTTTCATAAGCGAGTTCCGACTGTTTATTTTAATTCCTTTGTCTAATATTTAGTGTATTTATGACGAGTAAATAGTAAATTTGAAGCCGGTTGCACGTTCTCTTTTTCCAATTGCCTGATAAACTTTTAATTTGAGAGTTTGTTCAGTGAAGTTGTTTTAATCGGTAGTAACTTTCGGGAAAAAATATAAAATATACAAAAAATATATATTCACTTCTTCATTCATACACTGAGTACTGAATGAATCGCTGAGCAGAAATCTTCCACAGTATTAGGTCTTTTCTACAACTCCACAAAACCTTTCCTGTAGGGGGGCAGTGCCATTAGTGCCCCTCATGCGGTGCACTGTAGGCATTGCATAAGGTTCTTTGCAGCGTGCCTTCGGCGCCTAGCTGCAGCCCCATTCGTTCCTTTTACTGTACCTCCTTTCGTATTCTCTCTTCCATCTTACTTTCCACCCTAAATTCTATATTAAATTCAATTCAATACAACTTTCTCCAACTGAATCAATTGAACTATGACTCATGTAAATAGTACGTTGACCCGCCATTCAATAAGAAATCTAAACATATATCACAACTAACTATTTTAACAAATCCTTTTTTCATGTAATGTAAATATATGTTACGATCAGGGTTGTATTTTTAGGGGGTTAAAGTTCAATAAGAAAAAATCTAAACATATATAAATTTTGCAGAAATATATAAACCGTGTAATCATAAATTTTGCAGAGATGATGTTGCAATTCTGTGTAATATAAAATCAAGATATTTTGCCGAAATAAATTTTGCAGTGGTTGCAAACTGTAATATAAATTTTGCAGAAATATAATGGTTGCAAACCGTGTAATAAAAATTTTGCAGAAATATAATGGTTGCAAACCGTGTAATATAAATTTTGCAGAAATATAATGGTTGCAAACCGTGTAATATAAATTTTGCAGAGATATAATGGTTGCAAACCGTGTAATATAAATTTTGCAGAGATATAATGGTTGCAAACCGTGTAATATAAATTTTGCAGAAATATAATGGTTGCAAACCGTGTAATATAAATTTTGCAGAGATATAATGGTTGCAAACCGTGTAATATAAATTTTGCAGAAATATAATGGTTGCAAACCGTGTAATATAAATTTTGCAGAAATATAATGGTTGCAAACCGTGTAATATAAATTTTGCAGAGATATAATGGTTGCGAGCCGTGTAATATAAATTTTGCAGAGATATAATGGTTGCAAACCGTGTAATATAAATTTTGCAGAAATATAATGGTTGCAAACCGTGTAAGATATGAACAAAAACCCTAGCATACTCATACAGGTACTATTATTCACCTGCAGTTCTTACAGTTGTCTCTTGTATCGCCTAATCATCATACAAAAAGTAATTAAAAAGTCCCGTTGACCTTTCCTAGATAGTGACCCCCAAGGGTTTGGTTTTAACCCGGTATGTATCCACCTCTGCGGAGTGTTTAGCACAAGCCCGTTGGGGATTACAGTAAAGACGTAAACAAAAGACTGTAAATATCATGAAGATAATGACCCCCAAGAAATATTAGTCCTAGATGACGACCCCCGAAAAGCCTTGGGGGTCACTATCTAGGAAACATCCAAAAGTCGAATGTTGTATATTCTCACCTGATTACTGATAGTGGTGACATTTTCTTTCCCCGATGTTTTCGATGTTGGAGCGTCATTGGAACTGGTGGAATCTTTTGATGTTTCTCCGTCTGAAATAAGAAAAAACTTTCAGTTAGCAAATTTTCCGTCTTTATATAATAAAATGATTAAATATAATGTGTGGTTGTATATATGTGTGTGTGTGTACTATATATATAGCCAATATTCTGTCTTGATATAATAAAATAATGAAATATATGTATATATATATATATATATATATATATATATATATATATATATATATATATATATATATATATATATATATCACATATGGCCCTCTTCATCTCCTCAACATTACGTGGCTGGGTCTCACAAACTTTATCTTTCATAACCTTCCACACACGTTTTCTATTGGGTCAAGGTCAGGTGAGTTGCCTGGCCAGTCTAACAGTGAAACATTGTTGTCAGCTAACCACTTTTTAACTTTCTTACCCCTGTGAGGTGGAGCCCCATCCTGCATGACATGCACGTTCATTAAAACAATTAATCATGTGGTCTTTCAAAATATTCAGGTAATTAGTACTATTCACAGTTTCATCTTTAGGCATGAAATGGAGTTCACCACAACACCTGCACCACTAAATGCTCCCCACACCATGACACTGGGCGGACGTTTAACAGTTTTCACAGTGAATTTTGGGTGGTACTTTGGACATAGCTCTGACGAGTCTCAAGGTCGATTCATCAGAAAACATGACCCCTCTCCACTACTCACTTGTCCAGGCAAGATATTTCATGCAAAAAGCTTTGCGTTTCTTCTTCATATCGTCGTTCAACATGGGTTTCTTAGCAGCATGGCAGCAGCGAAGGTCAGGGTCCTTCTGAAGGCGGTGTTGGATTGTACGAACAGCAACATTTTGCAGCAGAGTGGGCATCTTTTTCTTTAAGGCAGCAGCTGTAATTGATGGATCGTTCATAACCTCAAGTTTCAAGAGCTTGTCTGTATGTGGGGAAGTCTTCCTAATCCTCCCAGAACCAGGTTTCCTCTTCGGGACCTCTCCTGGCTGGAGTCCCACAGAAGCCTTCTTCAGGACGTAAATGCATTGTCTTGAAGCCCCAATATCTTGCGCCACACGAATTACTGACACTCCCTGCTCAAGGAGTGTCAAGGCACGAGCTTTTTCAGCATCAGTAAGCCTCTTCCGCCCCATATTAGCAGTTGGTATCACTGCTACAGCACTCCAAAAGTAGACAAAAAGTAGGGACAGAAGTGGTCTGACATAAAACCACTCTCATCCATAGCTGAGTCAGCACTGAGTCTGTGTGATGTTTTGAGTCACTTCTGAGGGTGTTTTGAACTGCCAGACGTATGAGCAAACCCCGCCACCCAGTAGCCTGACCAGCGCAACCAAAATGTTTACATGTATTTTTTGCTGTCAATTTTTCCATTGAATTTTTGCTGTCAACATTTCCTTTGCACCCACTGTATATACAGTATATATATATATATATATATATATATATATATATATATATATATATATATATATATATATATATATATATATATATGGTGCAGTGGCGTCGACCTCTGAATGTCTACATCCTACTAGAAAAGGAGGAGGAGGAGGAGGAGGAGAAGAGGCAACTTCAATAAAGATTCTCCCTCCTCTGCTTTATCACCTTCTTAGTCGCTCATTGCATCCCCCAAAAAACTCGTATTCAGGGGCCATTGGTGGTCTTCACAAAACGACGAGATGGGTAGGAGGGGTGGGGGAGGGGGGTTTGTGTCCGTCATTTCAATTTCGCCCCTTTTATCCTGACGCTCAAGTGTCAGAATGGCCTTCCATGGTAGTCTCTGCCGCGCGGCATTTTACAGCGGTACTTAGCTGTGAGCAAAAATGTCTTTAAATATTCAGAGAGAGAGAGAGAGAGAGAGAGAGAGAGAGAGACCCTTTATGATTTTTTAAAGAAAATGTCTAGCTATCTCGGAGGCAAACGCATCCCTAATCTCACAGCATCCCAGAGGAAGGGAAGATGCCTCGCAATCACCCTCTCCCCCCCCCCCCTCCCCAAACCCCTTCCCTCTTTAGCGGGGATGCGAAAATGATCCCTAATAACCTGCGGCAGAAGAGGAAAAATGACAATAACAGTTCCCTTGCTCCTGAAGCACCTCTTTACGACAGCGCCGATGTCCAACATTCGACCTTGCGACCTGAAGCCGTAAGGGCGAAAACGAGACGACGGATTCTCTCTTTTTTGTCCATTTACAGTTGGTGCCCGTATGGCCTACTACTCTTGTTTTCATGAGTATGAAATTCCATTTGCTTCCAATACGGCCCCGTTATGCTGCATGGTCCGATAATATCTTCTTCCGCCACTGTTGTGTTCCGTATCTGTGATTCAGTGTTCTGTGTGCATAATTCTACGGGACCCCCAACAAAGTGAATTCATTCTACAGTTTCCCCAACGAAGTGAATTCATTCTACAGTGAATTATTTCTACAGTTTTCGCGACAAAGTGAATTCATCCTACAGTTTTCCCCCAACAAAGTGAATTCAGTCTACATTTTCCACGAGGTGAAATAATTCTTCAATGAATTAATTCTACAGATTACCCCCAACAAAGTGAATTCATTCTACAGTTTCCCTGAAAAAAAAATATATATATACAACGAAGGATTTGTGTTTGAAACTGATATATATATATATATATATATATATATATATATATATATATATATATATATATATATATATATATATATATATGTATATATATATATATATATATATATATATATATATATATATATATATATATATATATATATATATATATATATATTCACAACAAATCACGTCCTATTTCCAAGGCGAGTCATGAAATCCTATTGGGTTTCCAGAAACCGCAGACATCCCCGATCTTTTCTTTCTTCCATAACCACACCTTCAACCAGGAGGAAATAATTCGATCACAGGATACGAAACGATATACACTGGTAGTGGAGCCACGTATCAGGATTTCGTCTGAAACCGAACTCTTAAAAAACTCGTCGGATATGAGAGAGAGAGAGAGAGAGAGAGAGAGAGATTTTATTAATACTATTTTGTATAAGAAAGAGAGAGAGAGAGAGATTTTTTATTTATACCATTTCGTACAAGGAAGAGAGAGAGATTTTTATTAATATTCTGTATAAGGAAAGAGAGAGAGAGAGATTAATGCCAGAGAGAGTATAAGAGAGAGAGAGAGAGATTTTTTATTAATACCATTTTTGTACAAGGAAGAGAGAGAGAGAGAGAGATTCTTAATCAATACCATTTTATATAAGAGAGAGAGGGGGGAGGGAGAGAGAGTTTCTTGATTATTACCATTTTTGTATGAGAGAGAGAGAGAGAGGGAGAGAGAGTTTCTTGAATAATACCATAAAATAGAAAAGAGAGAGAGGGAGAGAGAGAGAGAGATTCTTGAATAATACCATCTTGTAGAATTTACAGAGAGATAAAGAGAGAGGCGTCAGTCTTTATATAGTCACACTAAATATACACAGTCTTATCACGCATATCAGTGATAAGGACCACCGTGAGGTGTACGAGACTTTTGAAGTTAAGATAACACGATGCTACGTGAGGTGTAAAATATTTACAGCAATCATAAGTTTCGTATATATGGTATGACGCTTGGAAGTTGCACCGAGAGATTTTAAAACTCTGTACACTGACTCCATGTGAGAAGTATTATTATTATTATTATTATTATTATTATTATTATTATTATTATTATTATTATTATTATTATTATTATTCAGAAGATGAATCCTGTTCATATGGGACGAGCCCACCACAGGAGCCATTGGCTTGAAATTCAAGCTTCCAAAGAATGTGGTATTCTTTAAGAAGAGGTAAGAGGAAGTACAGGGAAATACAGAAAGATCTCACTTACTGAGAAAGAAAAAAATACACTAATATATTAATAAATAGATAAAAATTAATAGAAATTCAAGGTGAACAGTATTAGGGTAGTAATGCATCGCATTTTCGCTTGAACTCTTCAAGTTCCAATTGCACGATATCCTGAGTAGGGAGACTTGTTCCACAGTCGAACGGTGTGAGGAATAAAGGCCCTCTGGAACTTTGGAGAAGTTCGACAGCGGGGCAAATGTATAACAAGGATAAATTGAAATTAGTCCAATTTTTACGTATGCAGTGCAGGATATAAATACTTATATAGTGTTTTTTATGAGACATACTGTATATATATATATATATATATATATATATATATATATATATATATATATATATATATATATATATATATATATATATATATATATATATATATATATATATATATATATAATATACATATATATTTATAGCATGTTTCTCTGCGTTACATGTAACATATCATTAAGCAATATGTATAACGAAAGAGACCTTGATGTTATGGCAGATGAATATCGCATGATTGTATTTATAAATATGTTTATGGCTGGTGTCGAAACGCTTAGCAAGACGTATAATGCAAGTGACTACAATATATTCGGTTTTCATCTAAAAATAATAAAACGGTTTTTCATCCACAACCCACCAAAACCGCATAAATGGTACCCTTTAAAAATTATAAAAGTAAAAAATAAAATAAAAAATCAGTATAATAACTAAGTATTTATTATTATTATTATTATTATTATTATTATTATTATTATTATTATTATTATCCCGAAAACCCTCCTGCACCAACATTAAGCGAGATATGATAACGGGCGTTTCGGGGCTTTCGTTTGCCGACTGGGATCAAAGTCTTCTTTCTCTGGCGGGATTTTCGACCTTCTTGTCATCCTTAAACTGATGACATTCAGATGCCCATAAACGTTTATGCATTGCTTTTGGTCTACAGACTTGAAAACAGGAAAATAGGAAATTGCCCCATTGTTTGGAATCGGTAATAGGGTTTTTTCTCTTGCTCTCGGTGTTAGAGATTTGATTTTCTCTCTCTCTCTCTCTCTCTCTCTCTCTCTCTCTCTCTCTCTCTCTCTTTGTTGGTTGCTTTCCTATATATTCATTCGTGTTGATTTTGACGACCTCTCTCTCTCTCTCTCTCTCTCTCTCTCTCTCTCTCTTTGTTGGTTGCTTTCCTATATATTCATTCGTGTTGATTTTGACGACCTCTCTCTCTCTCTCTCTCTCTCTCTCTCTCTCTCTCTCTCTCTCTCTCTCTCTTTGTTGGTTGCTTCCTCCTACATATTCATTCGTGTTGATTTTTGACTCTCTCTCTTTGTTGGTTGCTTTCCTATATATTCATTCGTGTTGATTTTGACGACCTCTCTCTCTCTCTCTCTCTCTCTCTCTCTCTCTCTCTCTCTCTCTCTCTCTCTCTGTGTGTGCGTCTCAAGACAAACAAACATATCTCCAGATCGGTTAGTGTCTGGGTGTATCGCACTTTCATTGTGGCTCCATCTTTTATTCGGACATAATCTCTCGACAAAGGCGCCTTTTTTTCCACATCTCCAGAGAGCCGAAGGTACGAACGTGTTTACCCATCCTTTATATATATTTGTTTTTCCATTTTTTACTATTTTTCCTCAGTAAAGGCGGAGGATTGGGAGGAGGGACAGGGAAGGCGAATGCGGAGGGAGAAATTGAACTGCAAAGAAGGAGAGAGAGAGAGAGAGAGAGAGAGAGAGAGAGAGAGAGAGAGAGAGAGATCGAACTGACTGCAAAGGGAGAGAGAGAGAGAGAGAGAGAGAGAGAGAGAGAGAGAGAGAGAGAGATCGAACTGCAAAGGGGAGAGAGAGAGAGAGAGAGAGAGAGAGAGAGAGAGAGAGAGAGAGAGAGATCGAACTGCAAAGGGGAGAGAGAGAGAGAGAGATCGAACTTCGAACTGCAAAGGAGAGAGAGAGAGAGAGAGAGAGAGAGAGAGAGAGAGATGACGTAAAAGGAATTGAGAAAAAAGGGGGAACTGAATTGCAAGAAAGAGAGAGAGAGAGAGGTACAAGGAAAAGGAATAAGGCGGGAGAAATTAAACTGCAGGAGAGAGAGAGAGAGAGAGAGAGAGAGAGAGAGAGAGAGAGAGAGAGAGAGAGAGAGAGTTAAATAATGTGGTCTCCTGTGAAAAAAAAACGCCATTCATCTCTCGCTAATCGTTTTCAGGAGGTGTAGGCCGCAAGTGTTTGTACTAGTCCTAGACGCGGAAAAATTAAATGGTTAGCAAGCTATTTATAATGGTATGGTTTACAGTTACGAAGGTTTACACACACACACACACACACACACACACACACACACACACCACACACCAGCGAAAGCCTCCGTAATGGTCGATGAGGGACAAATTTTGACCTCAAATATCAAGTACACGTCCACTTTGTTACAGCGCATAGCGAGAATCAGGTGGATAATTCACGAGACGACATATTTGAGATTGATATGCGGAGGCGAGAAAGATCAATTAACCCAGTTAAAGAGGAAGAATTGTTGATTGTAGAAAAATAAACGTTTATTGTCCTCCCCAGAGAAGTAACTGCTTATCCTCACTAACGGTAAAAAAAAAAAAATTAATTTGAGAACAACTCTATTCAGAAGCACGAACAGTTTCGGAGCGTGATGCTCCTTCTTCAGTGCGGAGACATTAATGGGTTTTAGTGTCTCCAGACTGGAGACGGAGCATGGCGCTCCTAAACCGTATGTGCTTCTGAATATACTTGTTCTCCAATTCGTAGTCTTTTTCAACTAAATACATTTTATCTTCGAAAATTCACTCGACTGAAGTGAAATGAAATCTATAACGCCATGAAAATTACAACCCCCCCGACCCAAATCTGCTTGTAAAAATCTGCTAGTAGATTTTTACATGGGCGCTCCCGTCCACGTCTGTCCTGACACAGCTGTGTCGTCACTTTTGCATTCAGATTGCCAGCACGGTCATCCTAACTCAAACAGGCACTGATTCACTCTCAGCGAAATGATTCTCTTTCACTCCCATTCTTTTCCATCCCTGGACCCTACGTAGTGATAAAACTTATTTTAGTTTTCTGTAAAAGAAAGCTATTGTGTCGGCTTTGTCTGTCCGTCCGCACTTTATTCTGTCGGCACTTTTTTCTGTCCGCGCGCAGATCTTAAAAACTACTGAGGCTAGAGGGCTGCAAATTGGTACGTTGATCATCCACCCTCCAATCATCAAACATACCAAATTGCAGCCCTCTGGCCTCAGTAGTTCTTATTTTATTTAAGGTTAAAGTTAGCCATAATCGTGCTTTGGCAACGATATACGATAAGCCACCACCGGGCAGTATTAAAGTTTCAAGGGCCTTGATTATACGCTGTACAGAAAACTCGATTGCGCTGAAGAAACTTCGGCGCACTTTTTGCTTGTTTACTTCTACAATTAATCTTTCCTATTCTCAAATTAACACATCAGTATCTTTTCATCATCATTCAGAGGCTCCCAGCCACTGCAATTTCTACGCCTTCAGCACCGCCCCCCCCCACACAATTAAAAATGAGTAAGCAATCCTTTGCGTATTTTCTCTTTCCCTCGTATACAATAATCGTATCAGACCTTGAGGCCTGATAAATACATTCCTTCAAAACAGACAACGGGTTCCATTATGTTTATATCTGTTATTAGCAAGAGGACAATTCTCTTCAAATTATTCCATAATCCCTCGCAGGCGCCACTCAATACCAGTAACAGTAATAATAATCACAAAATAATATCCATCCTTCCTCTCCAGACTGCAGCAGCCTGCTCGGAACATCACCTTTAATTATCCCCACTCGCAACCTCTAAGTAATTAAATAAAACGCGAAAGCATTCGATGCAATAATCACAGGGCAAAGGGAGATATATGTATCAATCAGTAACGGTCGGAAATGGACGGAACGGAGTGAACATTTCCGGAAAGAGAAAATTGCCTCCGTCGTTTTCATTTCCCGCCCGCAATGTTTCGCTCGCTTCCCGATGGCTTTCGATCGGGTAGTTCAAAGCACGGGCTTGGGGGAAAAAAAAAGTAAAAAAAAAAAAAATCTTATTTCCACTGTCAGCAGTGCAAATTATTTAGACAGAAATTTTTATTTAAATAAAATAAGTAGAGAAAAAATTCTTGTTTTCGTATATCAGTTCCATCCCACTCGATATTTTTTTAATATTTTTTTTTAATGAGATGAATCTAATCGCTAATTTATTTCTATATGAGGATGATGCTTCGTGATTACGAATTCATTTCAGAAATGGCACGAATTACGTGGAAGGTTTCAATTTGTAATAAAACCCGTTAATGCTTATCCGAATGTTGGTGTGGGTGTGTGTGTGTGTGTGTGTGTGTGTGTGGTGCTTTGGCTCGGCCTGGGAGGGAGTTGTTGGGTCACGAGAGAGAGAGAGAGAGAGAGAGAGAGAGAGAGAGAGAGAGAGAGAGAGAGAGAGAGAAGCTTTTGGATAAAGATTGACAGACAAAAGGTAAGAATACACAACTGGTTTTCAGAGAGAGAGAGAGAGAGAGAGAGAGAGAGAGAGAGAGAGAGAGAGAGAGAGAGAGAGAGAGAGAGAAGCTTTTTCATAAGGATGACGGACAGAAAGTAAGAATACAACTGATGTTCAGTGAGAGAGAGAGAGAGAGAGAGAGAGAGAGAGAGAGAGAGAGAGAGAGAGAGAGAGAGAGAGAGGCCTTATGTATATGGATGACTGACAGAAAGTAAGAATACAACTGATTTTCAGAGAGAGAGAGAGAGAGAAGTTTTTGAATAAAGAATGACAGAGAAAATGTAAGAATACACAACTGATTTTCAGTGAGAGAGAGAGAGAGAGAGAGAGAGAGAGAGAGAGAGAGAGAGAGAGAGAGAGTCTGCTGAGTGAGCTAATCTCTTGTTTTTCAGATAATAGGACGAGGAAACAAAACACGCTGGTAACTAATTCAATACATATTTTCGTAGCTGTTATTGCCGAACTTTTAATATCACATTTGCTGTAGGCTGCATCAACTCCATAATTAAAACCCATTGGGAAAATACTCAAAAGGAAGCATTATTCCAGCCCTTTGAAAAAGTGAAGGTTATATCAGAAGGTTATTCGTAGTTAAAGATATGAGTCAATCAGTTACCTCCTTACAAGTGTTACCCTACCCCCCCCCCTTAGGAATATTTCACAAAAACATTCTAATAGAAATATTTAAAATCATGGTACCAATCCTTAATTAGTAATATAAGGTCTGTTTCGTTGACAAGGAATGTGTAACAGAAGGATATGTTTAATGTCAAGCTGTCCTTCTGTTATTATTATTATTATTATTATTATTATTATTATTATATATTTTTTAATTTTTAATTTTTACCTCGAGTTTTTTTTAATATACAATCAGTACCCGTCGCACGACGTTGCACCCCACCACAAAATCAGCACCTTGCAGCATCATGCAATAAACAAAGAAAACTTCATTAAACATAAAGAAATCAACTTGAAATTTTTTATGGGTGCTCACCAATAACTAAATGTTTTGTTACTCCTCCCTCCTTCTTCACCGTCTGCAGCCGCCCTACGATGGAATCAGCAAGTCTCTTGCATAAGTCTGGGCTGATTGAATCCCAAGCAGAACGCACGGCAGCCTCGAGCTTCGGAATTGTCGATGTATCAACACCTTGTAGCCTCTGTTTGATGATCCCCCAAATGTTTTCTATAGGGGACATGTCGGGGCTGTTTCCTGGCCAGTCTTCTATGAAGTTTATCCCACAATCTTTTAGCCAGGTTGTGATTTTCTTTGCCTTATGACACGGTGCGCCATCCTGCTGCAAAATGCTCGTGCCAGACTTATCAAAACTGGACTCAAGCCAGTCATTCAGAATGGTATAGTAAGCATTAGCATTCACAGTCTCATTCCGAGGCAATACCACTAAATCCCCCAACCCCCCATACCCAAAAGACCCCCACACCATAATGTAGGCAGGGTACTTCACCATAGGAGCAATCACCTTTGAGTCAAAAGGATCTGACCCTCGCCTCCTCCACACTTTGTTCGGATTGCTGTCCGTGACTTTAAATGTTGCCTCATCGGTCCACAACACTTTTCTCCACTTTTCTTGATCCCAGTCACTATATTTGTGCACAAACCTAAGCCTGTTCTTCTTTTGTCGGTCGGTAATAATCGGCTTCTTTCTTGCAGCCACTTTCCGGTAGCCAAGGTCTTCATGAAGACGTCTCTGCACCGTCCGAACAGAAGCCTCCCCCAGCAGCGTAGGATTTTCTTCCTTTAGTTGTCTAGCACTAAGGGTTGGATTCACCTCTATATGCCTTTTTAGCACTGAAAGGGTGCGAGGAGAGACCTTGGAGGCTGGCCCACCGCCATGTCCATGCGTGGGAATTTCCTGGCTACTGGACTCGCGATATTTCCGTACCAGGTTCTGCACTGTTCGGCGCTTCACACCAGTATGTCGCACAATTTCATGGGTTTTTAAGCCTATACGATGGCACTCGATAACCCTAACGATGTCATCATGCTTTGTATACTTCTTTTCCATGTTTGGATGGTCCACAACAGGCACTGCACGAAAAAAATGTGATCGCAAACGGGCAGAAACGCGTGACAAGAGCGACCACACCTCCCTTTGAAGAACCACGTGTATGACTAATTGATATTAGCCTTGCGTGGGTGGTAGAGGAAGGAAGGGGGTAAATTGCCATGTAGTCATTTTGTCCCAGGGAATTTTCTAACCCATAGATCTGCCTAGTGCATCCTTTTACGCCCAATGATGTTGCACCCCCAAAGGTGTGCAACGTTGTGTGATGGGTATAATTTGTAAAAGAAACTCGGTCAAAATTAAAAAAATAAATAAATAATAATAATAGAAGGACAGCTTGACATCAAAGATATCCTCCTGTTAAACATTCCTTGTCAACGAAACAGACCTTATATTACTAATTAAGGATTGGTGCCATGATTTTAAATATTTATATTATCATGAGAGGGTGATGTTAACCCCATACCACCATCTATGCCACTGTAGTGTATCTATCCCAAACCCCATCTCCCATAAGAGCAGTAACACAGAAAATAAATACACTTCATTCATGAATGAAAAATTGCTTCCGGAGTTTTAAATACACCCCGAGTTCCGTTCACGTGACCTGTGTTAGAGGAGATTTAATTTTCATCCGTTCATAATCATCATCATTATTAACAACAGTTTAATGAGGGAGGGTTAAAAGAATAATTACGCCAACTGTGAGGCTTTCCCCTACAGAATATACGTATAAACATGTGAGGGAGGAGTTATGAGAAATGTTTCCATATTTCCCATGTTTTCTTTACTCATTAGCTTCTCATATTGTGCTCATATTCCCATGGAAATTTTATATAAATAAATATCAAATAGTGGGCTGGAAACTGTTGTGTAGTAATTTCAGACTGTCACGTTTGCAATCATCGACGTTCATAACACCACTAAAGAAACTGTGCGATTTGAAATAACCAGGCTAACAAATTCGATGGAATAAGGCCCACGTTTTTAAGGCCTTGCAAAAATTTAGTTGCGAGCAATCTCCTGCTCTTATCCAATCTTAGCCTCAAGGGGAAGGAAAAAGCCGTGACAACTTCCTACGGCGCTACAAAGAAGAATTATAGATCTTTGATTTCAATCCTTCCCCTAATTTCTCCCTAAAAAAGTCAAATAAGTGATGCTTCCAAATCTTTGGTATTGGTTCTCGAACGTTAGTAAACAGAACGCCTTGGCAGTGGGCAGACGAGCGCCATCGTACCGAATTGTGCACACTAGCCTATTCAGAAATTCCAATTTCACAGCAAAACTTGCTTCCCAAGCAAGCCACAGTTACGTTGTCAGGTCAGTTGCTCTCTCTCTCTCTCTCTCTCTCTCTCTCTCTCTCTCTCTCTCTCTCTCTCTCTCTATTGAAACGAGTTTGGTAAACAATTCTGGGCTCATTTGCAAACCACTGGACACTGATTGCCGATAACATCCTTTCATGTGGCAAGTTTGCGTTCTTCGCTTTTCTGTCCCTTCAATATCCTTTCTCTTCCTTCTCTAAATGGAGGTTTATTGTCTTGCCTTATTCCACCGTGCTATTGTTTCTGTTCTATCCCGTCATACCTCAAGCTAAAGACTACTGAACAGACAGAACAGCTTCTCTGATCAAGAAAGAGATACGGATCAAGAAGATCAGAGCAGACCCACTTGCCATTTCAAAAGCCCCCAAAAGACCTTTTTCTGGGTATGACCAGGTCACAGGTCACGATGCAGCTTCATTGGTCACACTGACTCATTACTGAATCGGGTATGTAAAACGGGGGGTTGGGGGGGGGACAGTTTTGCAGGCAAAAACCCAGCTTAGTTCCACCTCCACTGGGTTAGAACACTAGTATAGAATTATGTTGGTTTTAGGTTGCAGAAGAAATGCTTGGAAATTGGTGTTCTGAAGTGCGACAGAGAATATACGAATGGACCTTTTTGCATGATTTGCAGGAGGCAAATGCATACTTAGCAAACACACACACACACACACACACACACACACATATATATATATATATATATATATATATATATATATATATATATATATATATATATATATATATATATATATATATATATATATATATATATATATACATATATATATATTAAACTTTATCACATACACACCAGGTTCTGTGCATTAGTAGAATTACTAAAACCTGACCTCATTCAGACTGGATGGTATCTAATGGAGTTTTTTGATTCAAAAGTTATTTTTTTTTTTTAGCTTTCTTGGACAAACAGTCCACATTATCAAGTATCCGTACAATGAGCAGACGCGTAGTCCGGCTGTATTTATATCTGTCTGCTTTGGTCACTTTTATTAATCCTCCATAATCGCCTGCTCTTCCTGTAAAGACCTCCACCCCCTCTTGACCTTGGTCTTTCTCTGATCCTTCCTCCTAATTGACCGTTTTCCGTGCTTTCTCTAAACACACAGTATTCATTTCCTAAAGCTACTGTGGAGTAAACACGATTTTCTAGATATGCTGTCTTCAAGTGCCAAACGACGTTTGCTGGTGTTCCCTGCCATCGTGTTGTTGGCGCAAGTTATGAAGGCGTTCTCTCCCGACAACCAGTCTAGATGTTTTGTTGGGGATGTTCCTGTCAGAAAACTATTCTGTGATCATTTTCCCAACAGTGTTTGGTCTGCCGACGTCTGCTTATAATGCCTTATGTTCTGCCTATGTTGTTTGACTTCGCTCCTTTACATGATTTGCCAGTTTCCCATAGTACCCGGCTTCACAGTCTAGACACGCTGCCATATAAACCCCTTCTAATCTCTTCCCCCTCTACCGACTTTTTGTTTCTAACTATTTTATTCCTAATGGTGTTTTTGTAGCTGCCTATCAATTTGAAATTATTTAGCTTCCTGTTGATGGGTGCAATAGAGTTGTTGTCCTCTGGGACTGTAATTATTTTCTTTCCTACCAAGTGTTCCTTTTCTATCCTTTCCCCTCCCAAAATAGTTTTTCCTTGCTTTGATATGTTTCCACTCCCACTGGGACTTAGGCGTAGCCTAATCGCCTAAAACTCTCCCCTCAGGTAATCCAACTCTTCGTCTAAAAATTCGGGACTGCAAATCCTATAAGCCCTGATGGCCAACCCTGTCATTAGGTTCTCCAGTCATAGGAAAGAAATAAAAATAGGATTAATGAGAGAGAGAGAGAGAGAGAGAGAGAGAGAGAGAGAGAGAGAGAGAGAGAGAGAGAGAGCACAACAACGCTTATGGGATGTCGGGGAAAACACAAACACGTGTGATCACGTGGGCACTGAAACGTTCCCAGACCCCGGAAAGATCTCACAAAAACAACACAAAATCGAAGCTGTCCACTACGTTACTAAAGGTAGTACGGCCTGGGATGGGATCACCCTTAAAAAAAAGAAACAACACTTGACCTGTGCACTATTCTCTTCGCTCCGAGAGAGGAAGACGCACGTGGGGTAATTCTCGGTCTGTCAAAATTTGTCCTGCACCGGCAAAAAACCAATGCACAACGATATTAACCACAGACTTCAAATGCAACACTAGATGCGGCAGATAGGGTCAGGTAATCGCTATAGGCACGGGGAGTACGTACTCCCAATCACAAGGAACAGAGGAACACCAGGAACGTAAAAGAGACGCGACTCCGAACCGTGCGAACTCAAGCACGGTCTAGGTAGAACAGGTTAGCCAGACGGAGTGCCAAATTAAGCCTCTTCTGCGCATGACGTCACGGGTTCCCGTGGTTTCCCTTAGCCGTGGTCCAATAAGGGCTGTGTCTATTCAACCGTGGTCCTATGAGGGGGCTCTCTCTCTCTCTCTCTCTCTCTCTCTCTCTCTCTCTCTCTCTCTCTCTCTCAGCTAATTAATATGATTTCTATCGTCACTTATACTAGAATATTTCAGATACTGTGAAACTCCATATTTTTAACAAAACAGTATTGCCTTTTGGAACTTATTTTATTAAGTTGTATAAGTTTGATCAATTTTCTAGCCGCTTCCTTACGCGTTTGACCATGCCGTTTGATATCCCTAATCAAATTAAGGTATTTCAAGAGAAAATATAGGGATATCTTGACAAAAAAAAAAAAAAAAACTCATCACATCATCCGGAACATTAACACCAGAGCGTTTTATTTCAGAAAAGTGTCCTTAAACCGTGTTTAGAATCAGTCAGCTTTTTCCCATGCACAGCATTAAAAATTCCCCTCATCACAACTAATTAAGAAAAAAATTGGTTAGAGAGTCTGTACAATTCTCCCCTACTAACACTTTCTAAATATATATCCATGAATCAGCCCGAGGTTCCATTTCATTATTTTCCTTTCCCAAATCAGGATATTTCATTGAAAATTTTTTTGACAATATACCCAACAATGTACCTCCTAAGAGCCTCGTCTTCAATCACGTCCTCAGCATTTTCTTTCATCTCCGTATTAGTAATGAAGAGCTCTTCATCCTCATCCGAAGTGTCTCTGTCAAATCTGAATCAAAGTTCCTAAATATTAGGGTGGTCAAACATACGAGTATTTCCAGTGCCAACTCCCTTCCATACATTTGACTCACTTCGCAAGTTTTGCATGACTCGTGACATTACTGTCTTCACTTAAAACGTTTATTTCATTTCCTAACAACAGCCTTTTTAGTCCAAATTTGAAATTGACTGCATTTGGGATGGTCATGAGGGCCATTCATTTGCCTAATACATCAGAAGAAATGCTGCAGACAATCTTGATTTAATCTGTGTGGCATTATATAATTAAGATTGTGTGATGCTTTTAGCATATTATACAAACCATTATTGACTTGCATGTTAAAATTATGGTATCCATAACCTCGATTACCTTCTTTAATGTGCTTGTTTGTTTGTTTGTCCAGGTCAATGCCAAACGCATTAATCGTTAAACTCTCCGTACATTTTCGACGAATTCATAATATCAAACCAATCGTTCGACAAAAGAATAAAATCATATATTTGTTTCCAGTTTTGACATTTTATGGTAGGAGAGATGAACGAATGGCACTGAAGATATGGAATGACAGGACTTAAATATCTAACAATTGCACGTTGCAGTTGAGCAAGCAATCACTTAGTGTTTTATTTAATAATGCATAATTAATTTCCAACAAATATCGCTTGTAATCACGTTTTGGATCCCTGCCGTAATGAATGAATTCCTCGTCCCACGTTGAAAAGAAAGCGAGGTCACGAGCAATAACAAGTAACAGAACAATGAAGAATGACGACTCCGGGTATGAAAGGGGAGAGAGAGAGAGAGAGAGAGAGAGAGAGAGAGAGAGAGAGAGAGAGAGAGAGAAGCTTTTGAATAGAGGATGACGGACAGAAAGTCAGAATACAACTGATGTTCAGTGCATGAAATGAGAGAGAGAGAGAGAGAGAGAACTCAGTCAGGAGGGTTGCCATGGCAACACCAGAAGAAGCGACAGCTGCTGTTGTTGGTGTGTAATTGTTGCAGGTCGAGCCACAACAGGAGATTGCTTGATTGATTGATTGCAATTGAACGGGGACCCCCAAAACAATGCCACTTCCATTGAAAGCGAAAGCTCTGCTCACCTCCTCCTCCTCCTCCTCCTCCTCCTTCCCAAAAGCACAATAGAATTATCGACCCCTTCTTAACACTGATTTTTCATTTGCCTTTTATTGGAGGCCGACGGAATGGACTACTGACTGGCCCTATTGAATCCTGGGAGAAATCCTTGTCTTGGGCCTCTATCTCAGTTAGGATCCACGTTGTCACTCGTGGTGCCAGTGACCTTAGTCTTTGTGACGCCAGAAAAGCTCCAATAATTAATTAACGTTGTCACATTTATTTCGATATATAACCCTATATATATATATATATATATATATATATATATATATATATATATATATATATATATGTATATATATATATATATATATATATATATATATATATATATATATATATAGAGAGAGAGAGAGAGAGAGAGAGAGAGAGAGAGAGAGAGAGAGAGAGAGAGAGATTTGCATTACTTTTTCATGCTAAGGCCGATGGAAGGGGCAATCCAATGCTCTTCTCGGGGAAGAATCGATGCGTCAACACGCATTTTGGGTTACGGAAGATGACCATGAAAGGGCAACAGTCGGTTGAATTCTGAAAAAACCTAAAATAACTAAAAGTAATAATAAATAATTTTATTTTCTCACCAATGACAAAAGACAAACCCACTGGGAATGACTTTCATCAATCAAACAGCAAAAATGATTAATCGAATTTTGGGGAATTTGAAGAGACCCCCATTTTTTGGGGGGTGTGTGATGATATACATGCGAGTCATACGCACTTCTATGGCAAAACGCATCTTTCACTCCGTAACCCATTACTTGACATAACGTTATGCCCGATCGATCAGCCAATTCAGTTATATGACATTTCATTTAAATGTGATGAGCTTTTGTCGCTGATGGTGAGATGTGTGTGTGTGTGTGTGTGTTTAGGCGTTCTGAACACTGGGGGCCTTATCCCCCCCCTTACAATCACCCACCTCCGACTCCCCCTCCTGATCACCACAGGCTTCGTTATGCCAATTACCTGTCGGTTGATCACCCTGACACAGATGATTATTACCTGATGATTTCATTTATTACGGGCATATGCTAATTGAATTTTAGGGAGATTTTATCATGGGGGAGTGCTGGATAGCTATGCAGTAAAAAAAAATTTTTTTTTCAGTTATCAGTTTTTACCTTCATGTCATTCTCCGGTTCGGTCGGTGTGTGTGTGTGTGCGTGAAAAGTCATAGTATATTTGAATATACTGTACAGCAGGCATAGGCCAGGTAAGGTCTACTGTATAGTAATTCATACGTATAAAGAAAATAAGGAAAGGGAAAATCAATCAGTCAGCTAGCTTACTCTTATAAGCATATTACTGTCTCAAGTTCTGGAAACTTGGGCCTCAGTATGTGGGTTGATTCCCTTCATGAAGACTACTGTCTCAAAGTTCTGGAAACTTGGGCCTCAGTATGTGGGTTGATTCCCTTCAAGAAGACTACTGTCTCAAAGTTCTGGAAACTTGGGCCTCAGTATGTAGGTTGATCCCCTTCAAGAAGACTACTGTCTCAAAGTTCTGAAAACTTGGGCCTCAGTATGTAGGTTGATCCCCTGCAAGAAGACTACTGTCTCAAAGTTCTGGAAACTTGGGGTTGATCCTCAGAAGACTATGTCTCAAGTTCTGGAGACTTGGGCCTCAGTATGATTCCCTTCAAGAAGACTACTGTCTCAAAGTTCTGGAAACTTGGGCCTCAGTATGTGGGTTGATTCCCTTCAAGAAGACTACTGTCTCAAAGTTCTGGAAACTTGGGCCGCGGTTTGTAGGTTGATCCCTTTCATGAAGACTACTGTCTCAAAGTTCTGGAAACTTGGGCCTCAGTATGTGGGTTGATTCCCTTCAAGAAGACTACTGTCTCAAAGTTCTGGAAACTTGGGCCTCAGTATGTGGGTTGATTCCCTTCAAGAAGACTACTGTCTCAAAGTTCTGGAAACTTGGGCCGCGGTTTGTAGGTTGATCCCTTTCATGAAGACTACTGTCTCAAGTTCTGGAGACTTGGGCCTCAGTATGTAGGTTGATCCCCTTCAATAAGAATACTTTCTCAAGTTCTGAAAACTTGGGCCTCAGTATGTAGGTTGATCCTTTTCAAGAAGACTGTCAGAGAACCCTGTAACCCAGAGAATGGCTGCCATCTCTCACCAGCATTCTTCCCCCTCCTTGGGCTCAGTTATCTCCACCTTTGTTTCTTGCAATTGACAGTCACAGGACCATTTTTGAGCTTCAGCAGAATATAGCCTTGTAAAATATGCTCTGCAAAAATTTGACAGTATTACTACTTTACACTCTTCCTTTCATTTCTTTGCCTGATCTTGTCATGTGGTATCCTAACAAAAGAAGCCATAGAATGCAATACAGGACCCCAAAATGAGGTCTGCCATTCTTGTGGCATAGAATGAAATGCTGACATGTGTCCATAAATGGTACCAAGATTCTACTAATTGATGACTACATATTCTAGAAAAGCATTTTGGGAAAGCCTCATAAACTCTTATAAACAGTGATTGTACATGGATAAACTGCAGCGCACTATTCATGACCGTACAACCACTACAGAATTTGGTTATGATCAAGGATTCTAATGTTTAACTCTCCAAATGTCTATATCAGTTGCATTGCAACCAGAATCTTTCATTGTATGACACTGATGTTTCTTATCTTTCTCTTCATGAACGCATACAAAACAAGAGTGGATATAAAACCTCAAGACCACATTATCACATCATACAGTACCTACTACTACAAGTAAGTTTCATTAACCCCTCCCCTCCTCAACTAATCCCCATAAGCATATTTAGCACCCAGGTGAGGCTCTGGCCTTCGGGAACTATTAGTGAGGTAACACTTACCATCCCTACTGGAACCTCGCTTGACACCTTAATACCCTAGCCCATGTCTTTATCTTTTTACAACCATACCAACTCTCATTACACAATGATTTTTACATATTCTTTTTTTTTCAGGCCAGAGGATGTGAATGTAGGAACATCCTAGTCTTGTCTTGATTTTAAGCAATTAAGAATCATCAAAAGGAGTATTTATAATGATCAAACAGCAGATTCAAGACAAAACCTGAAATAGCAACTAAGCATACCAACTGATTCCATTTACAATCAAGTGTTATCACAGCCAAACTGCTGTGTCCTGCCCAAGTATGCCAGCCAAAAGAGTATGGGGACACTAACCTTCACAATGGTGTTGACTTAAAACGTTGTTGACAGTGTTAGTTTCGTCTCCACTCTGACCCTTTTTCAGAAGGTCGTGATAAACTTCACGGTAGTATGTGTAGCTCACATGGTATTTTGCAGATAATCCATCTACTGACTGTAAATATGAATTGTAAATAGTTTTAATGGAGAATCTGGACGAACCGGCTTTACTGATGGCAGGCAGTACTCCATTAGTAGCTTTCAAGATGTGCTGCACAATACGTTGGCGTATTCTTACAAAGGCTTGATTGAGCTTGTTCGGTTGTTTGTGTTGGTCACCTTCTACACCTGTCGTCCTTAATTTGTTTATAACGGTTCTCACTCTTTTCTCACCTATACTGTGAATGCTGTGAAAGGCCTGTCTGCATACTTTGTACACTATGTTGTTGTAAAACACTGTGTATATTACTGTCCTGCTTAGAGGTGTTGCAGCAGGCTGATTTGTCCCTTGTTGACTGTCCGGCGAGGAGTCGTCCACAAGAATCAGTCGCGTACCGAGATGGGCATTCTGTTTAGTATAATCCCCTATTGCCCAGAATTCTTCAAAGATCTTTTTCACAGTTTCTTCACCTATTCCTTTCAAGCAACCACACTTACATGGTGGGCCTATTGTTTTCTCCAAACGCTTGCCATTATTTGCATGTAAGTGATCTTTGCCACTGTTTCCAACTTTCTTAGCAGTGCCTTTCTTCTTCCTACTAGAATTTCTAGTGGATTTCTTCAGTGACGTGCTGTCTTCCTCCTCACTGTCACTGCTTGCACTGTCCCCTAAGGGGCTGTGAACTCCACTGGCATCCAAAGGGTCCATTGTAGTGATCTGATGAAAACACACACAAACAGATAACCACGATATCACAATGATTGCTCAAGAGCAACAGGCAAAACTTATATAACGCTTTGTTATTATAATATCGGAGCACACAACGCCAGTTTCCAAGGGCGAATTTAACAACCAATAACACCGAGGCTGTAACACGCCGCCTCGCTATGGATTCTCCTGACTGGCGGGCTAGCGGGGGAGAGAGACGGGACGGAAGAACAGCGGCTGGCCGACGCTGATTGGCCGGATTCCCGCGCTCCCTGACGTCACCAGCACACGGCGCTCCGATTGGTCGGCGCGGAGGCGGCCGCCCTCTCTTACGGTAAAGACGACGTGTGCAGTGGGTGGGAGACGTGCATTCTTTCTATTCGACATTAAATTTAGTTAAACTGTCAGGGAATTGGTTTTTAGCAGCGAGATGTTAATAATCGAATAGGATATGACGAAAGCACAGTTGTACCAATGCCAGGTGTCAACTGAATGTTGTGGGGAGAGAGAGAGAGAGAGAGAGAGAGAAGAGAAGATTTAAGAGAGACAGAGAGAGAGAAAGAGAATGATTTAACTATTTTTATATATACATCTATATAAATATTAATATATATATATATATATATATATATATATATATATATATATATATGTATATATATAGATATATAATACATACATACATACATGTTGTTACATACATACATACATACATACACACACACACACGATTATAATTCGTGTTCTTTCGTTATCGGCAGGAAATTATAATCACATTCATTAGTGGATTATTTCCTTAGCACTTGTCTTGCGGGAAGGAAGTCTGATAATTTAATCACTGCTTATTATATTCGAAAGCTACAAGAGTGTTTATGAACACATATATTACATAGGTATGTATATGCGCATATTTGTGACTAGTGTGAATAAATGTGTGTATGCATTTATGCATGAACAGAAGTATTTGCGTTTGTGTGTGTGTGTGTGTATAAAGGAAAATCAATGTGCACCGGATACTAATACAAACATTACTTATATTCATATATATATATATTTATACATATATATAATAATATGCCACGGTAGTATATGTTGGATTTTTGTGGAAAATAAATGGGTTTTGCGAACGAATTATTAACTTTCGTTTTTTGTTTGAATTCAGTATTATCATTGCTGGACACAAATGTGGTATTAAAGTCCTGTGAATAATGTTATTATGTAATTGTTGCATAATTATTATATTATTATTGCATCGCTTGGCATAAATTCTTCCTTTAAATGTTACATCATCAGTTTTTCCTTTGACATTTAATTAAGAAATATTTCTGTGCAATTTGAGTATGTATTGTTGACTAATACACACTACTACATAAATGAAGCAATACATGCTACTGCATAAATGAAGCAATACACACTGCTACATAAGTGAAGCAATACACACTACTACTTAAATGAAGCAATGCATACTACTACATAATGAAGCAATACATACACTAC
>NC_089771.1:29447883-29450383 GCF_040412425.1 Macrobrachium rosenbergii
TCAAATATATCTGGAGTTATTAAACGCCCTTGTGCCGTGAAGTTCAGTATTAAAGTACATAGTAAATTGTAAAATATTACTTATATTAGTCGACTGTCGCTTGGAGGAAGGGGAACTTGTGTTAAGTGTGGAAAATAATAATAATAATAATAATAATAATAATAATAATAATGTCCTTATTCCACCACAGTGCTATCTACAAGGAATATACAAAGTAGAGACAATACAATACACAGTTTAGATACACGAGATAAAAAGATAAAATAGTGTGTGGCTTTACCCAAACAGTTGCTGATAACTATGGTAATAATGTGATAATAATGAACACCTTTGGTCCTTATTTATATGTTAAATTTTTAACACTCCATCATACCGTGTTCATTACTACACAAACTCTCTTTCTCTCCTTATTCTAACCAAATATTATCGACTTCCCTTTATTTATCTCACGTCGTATTAAAGACCATTTTCCATCAGTGGAGTGTTACACTAATTACCAGCAATGCATTCGATTTTAGCCCTTATCTTATAACTCTTTAGAAGTTATAATCATTCGCCGCGGCTTAAAAGCGTCCATCATTGAAATTTCGACCTTATACGAGGAGTAAATAAGGGCTATAATAGCATTCACTTCTCCCAGCAACACAAGGACGCCAAGATTGCCGTAGTCTTCATCGGACTCTGAACCTTGCGTGCTAATGTCATAGAGGCGATTCTCTGGTGACAAAAATGTGACTCCTGCTTGTCCTGCCCTAATGGATTAATGAATAATGAATCTGATTCATCTATTCATTGACATTGTCTTCATGTTTTTTTATAATTTTATTTTTCTTCTTCCAGGATGCATTAGTCGGCGAAGAAGGCGTTTTCAGGGAATTCCTCTGATCATTCCATAAATTTGTGTTTTTTTTTTTTTTTATTTAATAAGAGCATTCTTAACGTGATTTAATAGATTTTATGTGCATTTCATAATCGCTTTGATGTTAGAGTTTGTTACAGTGTTATATGTTAATTGATTTTGTTGAGTTTTAGTTTTCTGAAAAGAAAACTATTGTGCCGTTTTTGTCTGTCCGTCCGCACTTTATTCTGTCCGCACTTTTTCTGTCCGTCCTTTTTCTGTCCGCCCTCAGATCTTAAAAACTACTGAGGCTAGAGGGCTGCAAATTGGTATGGTGATCATCCACACTGCAATCATGAAACATAGCAAATTGCAGCGCTCTAGCCTCAGTAGATTTTATGTTATTTAAGGTTAAAGTTAGCCATCATCGTGCTTCTGGCAACGCAACAACACAGGCCACCACGGCTGGCTGAGAGTTTTATGGGCCGCGGCTCATATAGCATTATACCGAGACCACCTAAAGATAGGTCTATTTTCGGTGGCTTTGATTATGCGCTGTACAGAAACTCGATTGCGCTAGAACTTCGGCGCATTTTTTACTTGTTAATGAATGAGATTTGACGCCTATTTTATTTTTACAAGAACTGTTTATATTCATTTAAGAAAAATAATAAATTTGTGAATCTTACAACAGACAGGAGCAATTTTTCCTTATTATCGTCTCTTGAGGAGATTTGGAAAGGATTGTTGATTGTGTGGAAACTGAATTCTATTAAAAGAAATACGTGAATTGTTGAGATTGTTATTTGCATAGTTATTGCAATACCGTATATTCTGAAAAATAAAAAAATTAATCATAGCATTATTATGTATATAGAGTATATATATATATATATATATATATATATATATATATATATATATATATATATATATATATATATATATATATATATAATGTGTGTGTTTGTGTGTGTGTAAGCATGCTTATGCAAAGCGCGCTCACATCCTACTGGCTCGAATTCACTGGCTTACTTAAGACTCATCATTGAGTTGTCCATTCAAGCCAACTTAGAAAATAATAATAATAATAAAAAAAAAAATTACAAATAAAATGATCAGCTGACCTTCCCTCCGGGACAGTGGTACACCAAGTGGGCCTTCCCCCGAAATAAGCAAGCCCTCATTATCCAGTCGTCAGAATTGACCCAACTGTCTCCATGAATGTTTTAAAGCCGATCTCGTTTGCTCGTCGTCTCCAGCGCCATTTTCCTAATGAGGAACATCCAAATATTCCACCTAGCGAGAGAGAGAGAGAGAGAGAGAGAGAGAGAGAGAGAGAGAGAGAGAGAGAGGGGGGTGGGGTGGTGAGGGGGAGAAGGGATTCCCCTTAATTAGGCGGCGTAGCAGCAGCTCCCAACAAGTCATTTGCTAATTATGTTAAGTTCCCCTAGTGGCAGAAGCTTGGGGTATTCTGGAGTTGCTGTGGAAATAATATCTCTCTCTCTCTCTCTCTCTCTCTCTCTCTCTCTCTCTTGTTATACGACTGCCGGAATAATAAATAATAATAATAAATAATAATAATAACATAAAAATGAATAATTATAAAATACAAGACAGCCGAAATAATAATAATAATAATAATAATAATAATAATAATAA
>NC_089771.1:29455383-29465383 GCF_040412425.1 Macrobrachium rosenbergii
ACATTTCCTGGATCACCTTACGGAAACAGAGAGAGAGAGAGAGAGAGAGAGAGAGAGAGAGAGAGAGAGAGAGAGAGAGAGAGAGAGAGAGAGACTTTCTCAGCTTATAAGGACCACATTAACATCATCTCGAATCCGGTTTACTTATCTCTGGAGCAAAAACCACAAAAAGTGATCAGCTACTTGACTTATCACACAGACGGGCTGGGCCTGGTAGGTGTCTTCAGAATTTCCATAACGAATAAAAACACAAAAGTTTTTTTTTTCTGAGTCTCTCTCTCTCTCTCTCTCTCTCTCTCTCTCTCTCTCTCTCTCTCTCTCAGAACCGTGAACTCTGTATGGCAGCAGCGATATCTCTTAAACAACATTTGTTGCTTTGTAAATAAAAATAACAATATGCAGACATACACAGGCCAGATGCAGCACAATAATAAAATTTACACGTGGATAAAGAAAAGAAATGGCTTAGTTACTCTCTAATAATGATAATAATAATAATAATATTAATAATAATAATAATAACCTACAAATTTTTCAGCTTATGGTATAATTTGAAGGTATAATTTGCTAAAACGGAAAATTGATCCACCACCTTAATAATAATAATAATAATAATAATAATAATAATAATAATAACACTTGTACTATACAGTATAATTATAGCAATGTATATATAAATATAGCAGTGTGTTAGCAAGCATTGGAGAACAGAGTGGAACTGACAACATAGCAAAAGGACAATAATTTGTCAGACAAAAATATCATAACGCATAAAATGACAGAAGTGGTAAAAAAAAAAAAGAAGAAAATATTGACCACAACATTGTATCCTTAACCAGAAACCTTGTGTTTTGCCACAACGGTATTCCAGTAATTATTGGTCTCCGGATAGCCTTGGGAGAAGTATAGTGGCTAGTTGAGAGAAGTACAGTGGCTAGTTGGTGTTGATAATGCATTTAGTTTTAGTTCCTTTTTTTCATTCTTTTCCGCCTCGGCTTGTTCCATTTTACCTATATCCATTAATAGTATTAATTGGTGAATAATTTGCTTGCCTATAGTCTGTCCAACACTCGGGGTCGATGGGGCGTGGCCAGGTAGCAAAAAGCCGCGTTGCCACATCTGTTTAGCCCCCGCCTTGCCACACCTATTTAGGCATTTAAATCTCTGCCTTAACGTTATTCCTTTGTTTGGTGTTTTGCCTGAGACATGTCGTTTGCTTTACTGATTCCGCTTTGGCTTTCCATACGGTTCTATCATATTGGCAGCTTGAGCACAGTAGTTCTTTAAAAAAAAAAAAAACTGACATCGTTTGAAATTAAACTTAAGTGCTGGTAAAATGACACGTCTTTGTTTATATATATATATATATATATATATATATATATATATATATATATATATATATTGTTTATGAAAAAAATATATATATTATATATATAAATATATATAAAATATATATATAATATATATATATATGTATATATATGCATCTATATATATATATATATATATATATATATATATATATATATATATATATATATATATATGTATTATATAAAAGTTTCAGGGAACCCCTGTTCATATCTCATGCGGTGCACTGTCCATTACTTATTTTGCAGCATCCTAAATTCGGCCCTTCACTGCAACCCCTTTCATTCCTTTTATTACACCGTTCATATTTTTCTTCCATCTTACTTTCCACCCTCTTAATAATTTTTCCCATAATGTCCCAAAGATTTTCCTTTATTACACCTTTAACTTTTAACTCATTTCCATTTCGCGCTGAGTCTTTAGTCCCAGTGCTTGGTTTTAGTGTCAATAATAAATCACGGATCTACTTAAGAAAACATAGAGGGTTTGAATAGTATATAGAATTTAGGCCAAAGGCCAAAGACTGGGCCCTATAAGATGATTCAGCGCTGAAACGGAAATTAACAGTAAAAGGTTTGAAAGGTGCAACGGGAGGGTTTGACAGACTATAAAAAGTTCAAGATCGTGATTTTATTTTTGTTTTAGTTATTTGCATTGATTTCACTGACATCTTGTTTTACACGGCAAATTTGAGTAAAAATCAGAAAAATCAATTCTGCTGGGTTTTTCCAGAGAATTCGTCTCAATGTTAAAGCAATTTCATTTTTTCCTCAAAGTGGTAGCCATGAACCATAGCATTCTCTCTCTCTCTCTCTCTCTCTCTCTCTCTCTTATGTATATATATATATATATATATATATATATATATATATATATATATATATATATATATATAAACACGGTATACTATAACTGTACTGTTAATTTTTTTATTTCTAATTGGTCTATAATTATTAAATTTAGCTATTTATGGAGGTTCAATGCAGATTGCAGATTTCACAACCAGTGCACCAACGAACAAGACTTACGACAACACAAACGAAAATCGCACAACACGAGCACGAATCGGACGCGTCCCGTACTCGCCAAGATTACGGCGGTTTTTGAAACGCTGAAACCACCCAGCGCTGGGTACAAAATCCTTGTTGTGGGTATCGTCGTAGTGCCTCTTGATTTCCTCGAAAAGCAAGCGCGCCTTTGCTTGAATGGTCAGGAGGCTGAGAGGCGTATGCTTCTGAGCCTGGTCCTCTATCCACGTGGCCAGCAACTGTTCCATTTCTTCCCCGCGGCGTGCTGTTTGATAATTTTCATTTTATGCTCTAAAGTAATGGACTGCCTCTTCTTCATCACGCCGCCAGCAGGAGACTCACTTGGGCGTTTGGCAGACATGCTGATTTTAGACAAATATACGTTTTAAACAGGTTCAAACGGGCGAAAATCACGCGGTAGCACTTGGCACTGACACAACTCTACACTGTAGACTGCGAGCGTGACTGGGGATCGGTCAGAGCCACGGTCTGGATAGAACAGATTGTGGCACCTGGGCATAGGATTCATTCTGGGTTCCCATCTACACACGTGGTCGAGGTCGAACCAAAACAAAGCATTAGTCTCAGTGCTTTCTCCAAGTGAAGTCGACACCAGTCACCCAATCTACTCTCATCTGTCAGTAGTAGTAGTAGTAGTAGTAGTAGTAGTAGTAGTAGTAGTAGTAGTAATAGTGGAATGGAAGAAGATAAGTCTGACACAAAGACAAATGATGCCAGTTTGGTCCACCACAGATGAGGCTGAGTAATTTCTTCTTCAAGTTTCCTCTTCAAGGAATCGTCGTAATTTTTCTCGGCTGTACGGTACGTTCTATTCGCTACACGGCGAGTCTCGACGAAAATAGTGTCATTTTCATTGGAACGATTTTGTCAACATGCGTTTACGCCAATGGAAAGGATTACCGTTTTGTCATCTGATGAAATGTGCATCAATAAGGAATGGAGTTATGACAAAGGTAAGGGACGTGTTGTACAAGCCTCATGAAAACGTGAATTGAATTGAATATAGAATTTAAGCCAGAGGCCAAGCATAGGGACCTATGAGGTTATTCAGCGCTGAAACGGAAACTGACAGTAAAAGGTTTGAAAGGTGTAACAGGAGGAAAACCTCAAAGCAGTTGCACTATGAATCGATTATTAGGAGAGGTTGGAATGTAAGCTGGAAGAAAGAGAATATGAAAGGAGATGCAGTGAAAAGGAACGAGAGGGGTTGCAGCTAGGGGCCCTATGCACTCTGCAAAGAACCTTAAGTAATGCCTACAGTGCACCGCATGAGGTGCTCTGGCGGCACTCCCTCCTACGGGGATGAAAACGTTCGGGATGTCACGTCACGGCGTCTCACTGGCAAACGCAGACAACAGTCTGTTTTCAGTCTGATCAAACAGACATGCATAAAATGTTAACGGAAATCACTTCAGCAGTAGAGGATACTGGATGTGCTGTTTAGTACAGTAATAGTGCATGATATGGTTCAACTGATCTTCGTGCATGAAGAGAATGTTGACCCTCTGCAAAATCAGGTCTCTTTCAAAAACCCCACAGCAGACAAGAGACGTTTTCGTATTTTCCGATGTTCCTCATCTCATAAAATTAGTTGGGAATAATTTTGGAGACTCAGGTTTTGCTAAGGAATGGAGAATTCATTTCAGATACTGGTGTACGTGAAATAAGTAAAACTAAATCAGAATATGGTTTGGCTTATCAAGTTAACGAAATGCATTTGAATGTCAGTGGCCATCAAAGACAGCGCGTTAAATTAGCTGTACAACTGCTATCTAAATCTTCTGATATATATAAAGTCAATTCAGGTAAGTATTAGAGAGTAAATACAATAGTTGATGGTAAGACAGTGTTAGGTCACAGAATAGGTGAAGCGAGATTTGTAACAAGCAGGCTGTGTGCAGATTTGGAAGATACTTGACTCATCTGTGCAGGACAAAGATTAAGGACTGCTGAAGGAACGAGAGCTATTGCTGGTATACTGCTGGTTTGAACTGCAGCAACAGGTGGGAATGTAGGAAAGGGCTGTTGAGTCCACTCTCCTTTAGGGAAGTGCAGTTTGGACATTGAATGCAAAAGATAGGATGAAGTCTGAAGCTGGCGTGAGACGAAATGAATGTGCTGTATATGTGGTTGAAGAAGAACAATTGATTTAGCCACTTAGAAAAAGTGGTACAATGGCACAGGGTATTTTGAGATGGTTCGGTCAGCAGAAAAGAATGACGATTGGTGAGAAAAAAGTGTTAGTGGGAACGAGGAGATGAAGATCAAGAAATGGATGGATAGACGGGTTGATAGAGGAGTTGGACAGGATAGGGTTGAATGATGCAGTGAATTTACTCAAGGAGTTCGAAGACTTTTGTGGTCTGACAGCAGATATAGAAAACGGCATAATCGACCTATACTTAGAAAACGATACCCCATCCATTTAATCACCTCGTTTCCACCTCCATCAAAAGCACTGATAAGCACCCATTATTCACCCCCCACCCCTCCAGCATGCCAGTGGATATTCCTACCCAATACATCCCCATTCAGTATGTTTATTGCCCATATAATTCTTCCTCTAATTTCCATTCACAAATCAGCGCATCGGATTCGTGAATGTGCGATTGAAAATCTCGAAGGAAGGTTGTTTAGAAATGAATGAGAATAATCCCCTTTCATTATGAGATTAATCCTTTACCTTCCTCCACCTTTCCTGTTGGGGAGGGATTGAACGATGGGCGTGCCAAGGTCTGGAGAAGCTCACGTAACCATTTAACAAATACTTACATACAGGTATAACTGAATCGCGAAAATATGGACCGTGATGAATATATATAAATAAAGGCAGTACATCCATACATACATAAATATATACTGTATATATATACATACTTACATTCATACGTGCCTGTCTATCAAATGTTGAAAAATTCCGGTCATTTTTTTTAACAGAGCTCGTATAATGTTATATTTCATTCACTGAAATCTTTATGAAAAATATCGCTAAAAATAATTCTTGTAATTTTTTTGCAGGTGCGACGTGGATGGCTGAGAGACATTTCAAGTAAGTTCCGTTGTGTTGTTCTTGGTGGCTTTTAGAGAGAGAGAGAGAGAGAGAGAGAGAGAGAGAGAGAGAGCGAGAGAGAGAGAGAGAGAGAAAATGTAAATATCATAATCATCCTTTGATCACTGTATCATTGACCCTTTGATCATTTTATCTTGAGAGAGAGAGAGAGAGAGAGAGAGAGAGAGAGAGAGAGAGAATATAAATAACATAATCACCCTCCGATCATTTTATCCAGTCCAAATATTCTGCATATGACTAGATTTCATACAGTCTTCCAAAGCCGCAAGCAAGAGATGTTTTTATTTTCATGCAGTTTTAAAGCGTTCTGTGAAGGATACTATAAACTTGTCCTCGTGTCGAAGCAAAGCCCATTTGTCACTGATAATCCAAAACATCTGAAGACAGTGAAAACATTACGAACACTAAAGTTATTGCATTATTATTATTATTATTATTATTATTATTATTATTATTATTATTATTATTACTCGGAAGGTGAACCCCATTCATCTGGAACATGCCCACGGGGGGGGTGGGGGTCGGCGGGTCACTGACTTGATATTCAAACTTACAAAGAATTTGGCGTTCAATTGAAAGATGTGACAAAAAAGGAAGGGAAATACGGAGAGAAGAGAGTAGTTATTAGAAAGCAAAGCATAAATTAAAAAATTAAAATAAATAAATAAATAGATGAAAATACGGGGATAATTGTTTTAGGGCAGTAATGCAAGGTTTCTTGTTCACTACACGACAATTTCAATACCCTTGTTATTATTGTTACTCAGCCTTTACACATATTAAAACAAGTAAAAAATGCACCGAAGTTACTTTGGCGCAATCGAGTTTTCTGTACAGCCGCTTCAGCGTATTATCAAGGCCACCGAAAATAGATCTATCTTTCGGTGGTCTCGGTATAATGCTGTATGAGCCGCGACCTACGAAACTTTAATTACGGTAAGGTTGTGGCCTATCCTGTTTGTTGCCAGAAGCACGATTATGGCTAAATTTAACCTTAAATAAAATAAGAACTACTGAGGCTAGAGGGGCTGCAATTTGTTATGTTTTGATGATGGAGGGTGGACGGTCAATCTACAGTTTGCAGCCCTAGCCTCAGTCGTTTTTATCAGATCTGGGGGCGGACAGAAAGTGCGGATTTGACAAAGCCGGCACAATAGTTTTTTTTTACAGAAAACTAAAATATTAAAATTTTTTTTTTAAATAATAATAAATATTTCCATCTACCTTCCTTTAATCCTTTTAATCTACTAGAGGAATTTCTTAATTCCTGCCAATCGTACTAGGCGCTGCCAGCAGCCTAGGCAACAGCCGAGGGCATTTCGAAATTATAAAATGTTTCCTTGGATACCCGAGCCGCGTGTCAACGTGGAGGGTAACAGCAGCGGATATAACGCACTTCCTCCCGGCAAATTGCTTTCTGCGCCTACAAAATGAACTTAACTGTTTTGTTTTTCTTCTTTCTTTCTCTTCTTCTTCTTCTCTCTCTCTCACATATATGCATATCCTATCTTTACCAAATTACTTTCATTCCCTATTTATGGTTTAGGGGGCTTATGAATATAGTTACGTACGGCCAGAGAGAGAGAGAGAGAGAGAGAGAGAGAGAGAGAGAGAGAGAGAGAGAGAGAGAGAGAGAGCCTCTCCTTATCAAATGAACTTTCTTGATATATATTTGTACAAAGCGCTTATGAATATAGTTACGTACAGCCAGAGAGAGAGAGAGAGAGAGAGAGAGAGAGAGAGAGAGAGAGAGAGAGAGAGAGAGAGAGAGAGACTTTCTCTTTGCAATGTAACATGTATTTACCAAATTACTTTCACTCTGGTTTAATATATTTGCATAAAGCGCTTATGGACATAGTTATGCACACACACACACAGATTGATTGATTGATTGATTTATGGTTATTAAAACTGGCGTTTTATGTTGTTGAAGCTACTGAGAGAGAGAGAGAGACATTCTCTCCGTAAGTAAAGTTTCACTTCTTATATAAAAGTTTATCTTTTATATAAAGGAGGGAACTGACTTATTTCAGAAGTAAACGATGGGAAATTTTAAATACTGGCACAAACGAGGACTTGGGAGAACAATCACGTTCTTCAACGACCGATTTTCAGAACATTTTTAACAATACCTCAAGATTTAAATTAAGAAAATAACATTTTACATTCTAATGAAAAGGTTTGGGTGACTTTGTACGAAACGATTTAAAAATTTTAGGCATAAAATGCTGATATAAATTCTTGGATGCGTCACCTTGAATTTAACAGTCATTGTTACACGAACCTAATAGGAAATTAAAAACCAATTCGGGAAACAAAATGGATAAAAGAAAGAAAATAAAAAAAGAGGATATATGGACTTCCTTAGCACCTCCCCAAACGGTAGTTTCAAACACGCCAGGCCTTCCACGACAGCTTTATGCAATTTTCGCCTCAGCGACATGCGCCCATAAAGTCCATTTTTCTTTTTGAAGCGAACGTGGCCACATGGCGTGGAATGACTGCACGGGACTCTGAGCCGTACGACGAGTCGCATAGAGCTCATTCCGCCCAACTTCAACTTTGGCATCGAGAATGACAAGAGCATTCGACTGATTTAATGTTAATAAATTGCAATATTTACACCGAATTGACGGAGGTCTGCAAGACCCATTCAACTCGGCGATAAATCACGCGGAACTCATTGGCTTAGAGAGCCACTTTCCGGAAATATTTCATTCCGGCCTTTACGCTCAGTGGCCGTAAGGCTCAGATTATCGTACCGACACGTTCGAGTTGCCAGTGATTTTATATCGGTGCATTTATGACTTGGGCGTTAATGCATTAAGGTTCAGTATTCTATACAACTTTTTTTTTTTTTTACACTGGCAGTTGTTTTTAAATTCGTTTATTCTGGAAGACTTATTTGCATTTCTTAAACACCGCCAGATATTGTTATTTGAGGTGACCACAATGTGATCGCTGTCTGGAACAATGGTGTTCATAGAACAAAAGAAACCTGATAATGCTTATTACCGTTGTCTCTGGCATGTTTTATGCGACTTTGATAACTTCCTATTCATGTCAACGTAAATTATTATTATTATTATTATTATTATTATTATTATTATTATTATTATTCAAGGTGTGCATACTTATGAGCTGAGCAAGGCAAAACTTAATCTACCATTCGATCGTGTTTTGAAAAAACTGAGAAGCCTTATGTCATCATTGTTCAGCATCCATGCTGTTCCTGCATTTAATGCTCTCTCTCTCTCTCTCTCTCTCTCTCTCTCTCCTATTATAGGTTGGCAAAGTTCAGTACAGATGTGTTGAATAAGAGATTTTTTGAATGTCCTAACAAATAACACTAAAGAAATTTTCCAATTCTACCTTTCATTTTTTTCTGTTTATTAATGTGTGACCTCTGTACACTTCACCCACAAATCTATTTGCGAAAAGAGAAATTGTTCCATGAAAATTGGTTGGTTGATGTACAAACGCATGAATGACAGTTCCATGCTTTATGTAGAAAATATTAAAGCCAGTCGTTTTATCTCTCAAACTCTGAAGACTTTTCCTTCGAAGAAAATCCTGTGGTTTAAAAATACGTAAAGAAAACAAGAAGTAATTTTGCAGTTAAGAATATAAAAAAAAATTTACAAACGCCTTAGGTAGTATCATGCCTCCTCGCACACGGCAATATAATACCTACCTGTAAAATTCTCTCTCTCTCTTTAAAAAAAAAAATCCATTAAAGTAACAAGCGTTGGGGTTTGTCACGAGGAAGGTTGAGGCTAATGATAAACGCGCGTTCGTAGTTCTTCTCTTTGTATGTCCCTAGTTAAATACTGTTTTATGACGGCCAGTTACCACCAGTCTAAGTCTTATGCGACCCCGTCCTAAGGGCTATTATTGCTCGCGTCATCACGGCGGGATTACTCGCCCTGGAGCAGGCGATAGTCGCCCCTACGACCGTCATACCGAAGGGTCTGAATCGTTTGCGTACGTCGCCCCGCAGAAAATTGGAGGAGAGACATATGTTGAAACTAATGCGTTGGGTACACAAGACTAACAGAAACTTTCAGTACGTATCGCTCAATACCGAGTGATAGAGAACGCGTTCGGTAGTCTCAAATTCCCTTGCAATTAGAACTACTCTTTACTTTTTTTTTTTTTCTTTACGCAACTCACCTCTTTTTTTTTTCTACTTCAGACATTAATTGTCTAGGTTTTTTCCTACCATAAATATTTTATTTTGTTTTTTTCTGTGATACTTGAATGTTTCATATTTGTTCTCGCGTTTTCTGACTCTATATTTTCAGTTTTATTGAGAAACGTGTCATTTTATCCGTTTCCTTCCTACAGCTAATCCCGTTCTTATCCACTGTGTCTAAAGTCTGAATAACGTTTTTTTCTTGTCGAAAGTCTTAATCATTTACCTTTCTTGTCTGAAGTCTGAATCATTTATCTTTTTGTCTGAAGTCTGAATAATTTTGTCAAAAGTGTGAATAATTTTTCTTTCTTG
>NC_089771.1:29470383-29480383 GCF_040412425.1 Macrobrachium rosenbergii
ACACACACACACCATAAGCAGTAATGCTCGGTGAAGCCATTTGTTATTAGACATTTCAAAGGTTATAGAAAGCTTTGGCTTCTAAGTTTCTGAAAACGGATTGTTTATTATTATTATTATTATTATTATTATTATTATTAACTCAGATGTTCAGGACTTTTTAACCATTATTATTATTATTATTATTATTATTATTATTATTATTATTATTATTATTTGCTTACAAAATACTTCACGAACGTAAAGGTGCAATAAATTTGAAATGAAAATTTAGTTTTTCTGATTAAAATAGTATTTCATATTGCCGATATTAAGTGAACATAAATATTCATAAATAAATAAACAGAGAGGAGTAAACAGTGGGCCACTCCCTCTCTCTCTCTCTCTCTCTCTCTATCTAGCTGCTTACACACGCACAGTGATGTTGGTGAAAATAAGATGTATATTAGAAAGAGGGTAAGAGAACTCATTCTCTCTCTCTCTCTCTCTTTAGCTGCGTACACACACACACACACACACACACACACACACACACACACACACACACACACACACACACACACAGTGATGTTGATGAAAACAGGATTTAAATAATGAAAGAAGGAGGTCAGGGAAGGAACGTCCATTCTTCAACATCACTTCAGGCGTAAAATTCCGAATTAAGCCTTGTTAGCTCACCTGAGCAGAGATCAGGTAAGCATTTCTTATAGAAGGTTGTGCTTCGTCCCTCTTGTATGTATGTATTTATGTATGTATGTTTGTATGTTTGTATACTTAGATACATGCCATACTTCCTTTTCTCTTCAGACAAGCGTCTCATGAATAAGGAAAAATTATTCACGCTTCTTTCCATCAATTTTTTTTTTCGAAGGACCGTTTCCTCGCCTGTCAGTGGCGTTTTCAGGACTACGTATTATGAATGCCTGGCGTAATCTCAGTCACAATTTGGACTTCTCCAGAGCCACTGGGTCGATTTCAACTAAATTTGGCATATATTGTTCTTGGGGAAAGGGGATTCATATTTATTCACTTGGGGGCCACAAGGGGAAACAAATAATTAAAATTATGTTTTTTTAAATCAATCTTTTCTAAAAGTGCTTTACTTTAGAAAATCATATATATATATATATATATATATATATATATATATATATATATATATATATATATATATATATATATATATATATATGTATATATATATATATATATATATATATATATATATATATATATATATATATATATATGTATATATATATTTTTCACAAAGTAAAGTCCTGTTAGGATGTTGACTGCGAGAGAAATAACAAACAAAAAAACAAAAAATCTTGAGATGAACTGTTGGTATGGTACGTGTGGCGTGAAAAGGGACTAAGTTTTTGAAGGGACATGAACATCAACATTCCATCATATAGGTCAATGTGGACTGAGTCATTTTGATCCTCTAAATGGACATAAGAACATTTTTCAAGCTTATACAGAAAAAATCCCCATCTTATAATATGAACAGCAACAGTAGCATTCTCAGCTTATAAAAGAACAACAGCATTCTAAGGTTACAAAAGAACAACAGCACAAAAGTATTCTAAGGTCACAAAAGGCCAACAACACCACAGCAGCATTCTGAGGTTACAAAAGAACAACACAACAGTATTCTAAAGGCCAACAACAGCAACATACAAACCTAATAAAAGTATAACGACAACAGCTGAAAGAACAACAGCAGCAGCAGCAGCATTTTAAGCTCTTCCGAAAGAACAACACCAGAAACAACAGCAGTGGGTGGAAGCGGGATAAAAATTACGCGAAGAGACGAGCCAGGACAACAGAGCAGAACCGGTGTGACAGCGTTAGTAGTCAGTTGCCCCGTCCATAATTGAGGCGATGTGGGATGCCTCGACTTGGATCATAAGTTAACTCTCTCTCTCTCTCTCTCTCTCTCTCTCTCTCTCTCTCTCTCTCTCTCTCTCTCTCTCTCCGTATTTTCTTTTTACTTGGCTTTCCATTTTGCGTTCCTTACGTATTTTTGTTTTATTTTTTATCAGTTAAATCGTTCATACTTAAGGACGGTAACTCTCTCTCCCTCTCAATTTATTTTTATCAGTTAATAAAGCTCTCAGTACCATCCAGTAATGAAAAGCTACGTTTTGACAAAAGACAAACTTTCTGTAACTTTCTGACAAGGACAAACTTTCAGCAACTTTCTGACAAAGACAAACGTTTTTCGAAGACAAACGTGTACTAACTTTCTGACAAAAGACACACGTTTTGTAAAGTTTTGACAAAGACAAGGGTTTTGTAACTTCTGACAAAGACAGGCCTTTTGACAAAGGTAAACGTTGTGTAACTTCTGACAAAGACAAACGTTTTGACAAAGGTAAACGTTTTGTAACTTCTGAAAAAGACTAAAGTTTGGACTAAGGTAAACGTTTTGTAACTTCTGACAAAGACAAACGTTTGTAACTTCTGACAAAGACAAGCATTTTGTACTCCTGATAAAGCCAAACTTTTGACAAAGACAAACTTTTGTAACTTTCTGACAAAGACAAACGTTTTTATAACATTCTGACACAGGCAAACGTTTTGACAAAAAACAAACGTTTTGTAAGTTTCTGACAAAGAGAAACGTTTTGTAAAGTACTTTAGGTCTACTCCCCCTCCCCCACCACCACCACCACATAGTTTCCGCTGGGTTTCATTGTCTGGACCTTTCTCAAATACATCCTATTCTCTGGTATATTTGGGATTCGATACATATTAGCTGATGGAGAGAATTTGATTTAATTTATAATCAAGTGCAATTTTATGCTCACTGAAACAGCGTCTGTCTATCGAAGTAATAAGATAATAGTGGAAAGCTGTTCAAATGGGGGTTGAATTACCGTGAGCCTCGCGTCCCCAGCAAGGATGGATCTTACGGCCTCGGGATACAAGCATCAGATTCGTTTGCAACCTCTTGCCTTCCCGGCAGCCCTTCTGCCGGGGAGCATAGAGGTTATAATATCCTATGATGGCACCTTGATTGAAAGAAATTGGTGGTAGAGACAGAGAGAAATAGGCCTTAGCAGGAGAAACATAGAAGCGTTTAAAAGTTACGTTTCGTGTGTCCTTAACGTGAAAAAAAGGGGTGAAATATTTGCGTTCAATTTCTTCTGTCGATAGTCTCATCAGTATCTGGTAGAAGGAGGAATTTTCTTATCAAGATAAATTTGACATTAATTTAACGATGTTTGACCACAAGGGAATTCACGCATTCCCACAATTCTTGCTTTGAAAGTTGCAACGTTTAGAAATCGGTGCTGAAGAATACTTGGTAATTGTTCCCGTGGTTAGACCCAGTGGATAAATTTCAATAATTTGCTCTCTCTCTCTCTCTCTCTCTCTCTCTCTCTCTCTCTCTCTCTCTCTCTCTCTCTCTCTCTATTCTCTCTCAAAAAACACATCGTAAAAAATAAGTTTCTCCGGAAAAGTGGCAAATTAACTCTCTCTATTGTTAACTCTCGAAATATCACAAAACACATCGTGACAAAAAATCAGTTTCTGCAACATGACAAAGTCTCTAATGCAAATTAACTCTCTCTCTCTCTCTCTCTCTCTCTCTCTCTCTCTCTCTCTCTCTCTCTCTCTCTCTCTCTCTCTCTCTCAGAAAATGTAAAAAAGAAAAAAAAATGCAAGTACCATCTATGACAAGATGGACAAAAGTCGAACCCTGGAAAGTGACCGACTTACTGGGTACATTACATTACAGTAGTACTGTAATGTAATGCGCAATCATTATTTCAATCTTTTTACCATAATGTACTTGTATTGATATATTTTAATTATTTATATAATATATATTATGTCCAGGTAGGCGTCGAGCTACGGCGTGGTTAGGTTCCTGCATGCATGTCGGAAGTCGATTTTAACATAAATCAGTTTGCAATTCAGTCTACAAGTATATATAAGTTATCCAATAGCCTAACTCCTTTTACCTATAGCCTACCATGGTTTGATCACTTTGAGTTATACAGTAACTTTACCATTCTCTACAATAATGATTATATTCATTTGCTTCACTAAGAATTCAGTAAATATGCCTTTTTACATCATTGCGTTCCCTTACCACGAACTGTATTATACTAGCGAGTACTGCGTCACTGCTATTGTGCTGTAGACTAGACTCTGTGTATTGTTTTTAAGAAATGTATTAAAGGATATTATTGATCTTCTGTTGCATTGTAATCATCGATTTCCCATTTCACCTGGCAACATGATGGAAACCTTGCATGTATAACTTCCTTTCTAGTTTTTAACGTTAAATATTTGTTCCGGCAAATACCCTTCTTCTATTAAATTATCTAACTCACCAAAGCTGTCTCACCTCTTCCTACCACATCATGAATCTGGTATCGCTGACGAAATCTCCTAAACCATCCAGTACTTGCAACGAATTCACGATTGTACCCCTCACCAGCGAGTTGTTTTAACATGTCGAACAAACTTTTCGCTTTTCTTTGCACGTCTGAAACAGAAATCACCGCGTTCACTTTTTTTTGCCGATAATCTTCCAACCAATCACTGAGCATTTTTTCCATCTCGCCAATCGGGCCTTTCCGTTTATTTGAGATAATTGTCGACTTCAGAGAAGCCGAAGATTTCACCGCTTCTTTGATGCGCTCTCTATCTTTAAGTATTGTTGACACAGTGGAATGGCAGAGTTGAAGATCACGAGCAATGCTATTGACTTTTTCCCCAGCCTCGTATTGTCGAATCACTTGCATCTTCTGGTAGAGAGTAAGAGCCTTTCTTGACTTCTTGCCGCGAACTCTGGCGCTAGTAGATTCAGACTTCCTCCTAGGAGCCATTGTGAAATTTACTGTCTGGGTATACAAATACAGTACAGTTTATGTAATATGATGCTGCTGATAGGGCAGGGTAACTCAACTTGATGAGAGACCTCTCCCAAGATATCCCGTTGCCGAGTCGGCAGTTAACTGTCATGCAGTGGTGTGTTCTTATGCATCAGCCGGCCCAGCCCCGCTGCCAGATGTACGGTCGCAAGTACGAGTGGGTCGGTCGTATGTCGAGCAGGTCGTAGGTAATTTCAATTTCATTCGGGGTGGAACGCGAGTCGGGTAAGGGGATCTTTAGGGACGTGGGGTGGGCATTTGGGAGGGGGAAGGGGTGGAGGGTATTTTGAAGTGTGATAGCCGCCTTCCACCATGGTGGGCTTGCGGGAGGGGAAGACCCAGGGAGGGAAAGTTGTTGGCAACAATAGTCCTTCCTCAGTGATAGCAGAGAAGGGTGGAATAAGATCGGTTGGCTGGGGGAGGTATAGGAGTTTGCTTCTTCTTTTGAGTTGGAAAGGAAAAGGAAAGGGGGGTGGAGGGACGAATAGCAGATGGGAGGGATGGTGACTAGACTGTGTCTAAGAAAGGTTCCACGGAATATGTGATAAAGATGGAGTGGGGTGGGGAGAGAGAGAGAGGGCAGAGTGTGAAAAGGGGGTGAGGAATAATGATAGAATGGGAGAATGCAGAAACGAAGTATGCAGGGGAATGGGAGGTAAAGAAATACTGATAATACTGAAGGTTTTTACTTCCGATCGTTAAAGGGAGAAAAGAAATAGGGAAGGGGAGAATGAAATGGTGGAATTCAGGGAGAGAGAGAATTGCAGCTTCAAGCTCGTGTCTGACGTATAATTTTGTGCGGGTGAAATTGCATTTTCATTATATTTCTGGTTCATTCTCTCTCTCACAGTTCTACCTTTTAAATAGCATGAAACAGTCCCCATACTGTCTCAAGTTTTATTTTGGCTGCGTGCTGAGTGCAATTGTGGAGTCTCCTGATCTCCAAATGTATAAGCTAGGAGCAAATTCGTAAGTTCATTCCTTATTAATTTTTAACTTTTGACACGGAATTTTCCGTTGTTGATATATGCGGCGTTGGGACTAATCCTCTCTCTCTCTCTCTCTCTCTCTCTCTCTCTCTCTCTCTCTCTCTCTCTCTCTCTCTCTCTCTCTCGTCCTTTTTATTTTTTCGATGCCATATTTCTTATTTCTTTGCCATATCCCCTCCACGAATTTGTTTCCCTTCAAATGGAGAGGTGTAAGCTATAATGCATAAGGCTTAAGAAATAAATGTTTATGTACAAGTGTTTGATTAATGTCTCGTAATATAACGCAGTGCTAATGACGAGAGAGTTGGGGGGGTGGGGAGGTTCGTATACATATCGACTGTTTTCGTCTCCTGTAATTTTTTTTAATAATCGTCTATATATCTGTAGCTTTCCGTAATCATGAAAAATGGCTTTTGTTTTGTTCAATACAGAAGGGTCCTCAGTTGCATTTTTATATATTTGCAACGAAAAGCAGTCGCAAAAATTTCGTAGACGTGAAGAAAAAAATTACATGATGGATTCTTGTTTCTGTCATGCGAGTCTACCAACTGTTATTTGTAAAGCTTTCCGGCTAGGCTCCCCCACCCTCCCCTTCCCACATCAACATCCCCCTGCCAGAGCGGTCTTCAAAGAGCGGTCGTTTCGCCGTTCTTCGTTCAAGCCTCTCACTCCCTCGCCGTGGAGCGGACGGACAAAGTATTCTGGGAAAAAAATGCTCCAATATGCACCCACGGATACCAGAGGTTCTCTGATCGCAGATGAATCTTTCAGAGACGTTTCCAAATGCATCGGACCCGCGAATGGAATATAAGCCGGCGCTGAGCAATCATTTATAGGGCTTGTCGATGGGCGAGGGACCTTCCGATTATCAGGTTCAGGAGAGAATCACCTTTTTTTTTTTCCTCCTTTTTTCTTTTTATTGGTTTGGGTAAAGATGGAAACAAATCGTAGGAGTAATTCAGTGGTTTGGGGGCGGTGATGGAGGGAGATGGAGAGAGTGGGGGGGAGGAAGGAAGCGGGAGATAGACGCATTGGATGATCATCTCTGCGTGCACACCGGGAGCGAAAATATCGTACTTGACCAGAACAAAAGTATCGTGCTTTACTTTATGCATCTTGCAGATGTCGGGATCCCCATCGGGCGGGCGGACGGGCGCGTTGCATATTCATCACCACAGTATCAATTGCAAATGTACTCGCGTGTTTGGTATGACTGCAGAAAACTGTGTCAAGCCACAATGACCGCATGGGCGAGCTTCGCCTAAGCTTGAACGGAATTTAGACCTAACCGACACCTTTGATACTGCACGATTCGAAATTAGGGGGCGTGTTACGATAACTGGTTTTAATGTGTGTGTTTGGTGCTATGGTAACAATAGCTCGATGTGATTTGTAAATATTGCAGTTGGCATTGTGTAATAATTATCAGGTCTCTCCAGTCTGCTGTGGACGCATCACAGACGGTGGAAAAGATCGGTCTAACGTCTTCTTCAGTCTGCTTACGAATATTATCAGTCTTTTTTCAGTCGTTTCCTTTATGTATGAAAACTTTTTGAACTTGCTTCTTTTCTTCTACTTTTTTTTTTACTGATGATGAGTGCTTCTGCCCTGGCGTTCGAGTCCTGGCTAGGGCAGAAGTACTTATCAGTTATAATTTCCTTTGGGTGTAAGTTATGCCCAAGGTTTAGTGCACTAGATATTAATCGATATTTTTAGATTAATATTTGTGCATATACATACAAACACAAACACACACTCACACACACACACACACACATATATATATATATATATATATATATATATATATATATATATATATATATATATATATATATATAGAGAGAGAGAGAGAGAGAGAGAGAGAGAGAAGCGAAATCATTCACGAAATCATTTGTTATTTTTTTGGGAGCACTCAAATTTATTTTGGTCTGTACAGAGGACAACATACCTCTGCAGTCTTCCGGCTAATAATAATAATAATAATAATAATAATCTCCTTACATTCTCTTTTTGTACTGTTCGCTCCGTGACTTCGAGAGAAGTTGAATGATCAGTCTCTCTCTCTCTCTCTCTCTCTCTCTCTCTCTCTCTCTCTCTCTCTCTCTCTCTCTGATGCAATTTAAAGAAATCGGTCGAGATAAAATTATGGTTGAGCAACGAATCTGTGAACGCGCTTTATCGCCCTAAAATGTTTTTAAGACAGATCTTTAAGTTAATGTTTTTAAGACACTTTAAGGTGCGCATTTAAGAAGAATGTTAAGGTGTGCATTTAAGAAGAATGTTTTAAGGCAAATATTTACAAGTGAAACGTCTGTCAGAAAAACTTTTTAATACAAAAGTGTATAATTTTTGTAATGACATGTTTTTTAAGACGTCTTCAAGACGAAAGTTTATAAGACAAAGCTTTGAAGACAAACGTTTATTAAAAAAATATTTTAGGACCAACGTTTATAAGACTTAAGTTATTGAGACAAGCACTTTTCAGGGAAAAGGTGGTGTCGGTTGTACGCTCTTTTTTTTTTTTTTTTTTTTAAGTATCTTTTTCAATGGTTAATTCAATGGGGATTTGCAACCTGATTTATAGGCCTCGTTATTTATTCACATCAAACACTCCCCCGATGGGCGGTAATCTCACTTGTGAAACAATATAATAAAATGGGATTTTTTTTTCTTTTTTACTTTTGTTGGGGGAGGGGGAGGGCCCTCTACCATCGTCACCATCGACCCCGATACAGTGAAGTCGATGTCAAGAGCGAGGGATTCTCGCCTTTAGGGACGAGTAACGAAAATATACACTATGGAGGTAACCACCCTTCCCACCTCCCCGCCCCCCCAGCCCGGCCCATTCGTTTTCCCGGGGCTGTTACGGGGTGCGGTGGTGCCTCTTTAATTCAGATTTGCTGGCCATGAGAGAGAGAGAGAGAGAGAGAGAGAGAGAGAGAGACATATTGTGACATATTGTGACTCAATATGTTACAGGCTATAGAATGTAGGGATGGATTTAAATAATGTTGTGGATCTTCGTGTGTGTGTGTGTTTGGATATATATATTTAAAAAATGGTTCATCTTTACCAGTGCATTATAGATAGGACTTACTTTGTTTAATATATATATATATATATATATATATATATATATATATATATATATATATCATATATATATATGTATATATATATATGTTTATGTATAAATTAAATCCTGTTTTGTCATTGCATTAGCAAAGTCACGATAAGTCTTCCTGAATCTCTCTCTCTCTCTCTCTCTCTCTCTCTCAGCTACAGCATAATCCTCGCACAACGTAGTGTCAGCACGGAGAATATTTCTTTCTTTCCACAGCCAAGCCTTGGAATCCCCTACTTACTTCTGTTTTCCCAGATTACTGTGACTTCCATTCCTTCAGGATATTTTCAGAAGGTCACATCAAGACCCACAATTTGCGGTGTAATTCTCTGACGGTCTCGCGCGCCTCGAATACAGTTCTGAAGTCACGGGTCAAACGTCATTGCTTTCAGGAACTGCAGGCACAAATGTTACCCGCAGCTGATATCTCTCGAATATGCATTCTATTCACTCCATCCTTTTTATGGTGCTTCTCTCTCTCTCTCTCTCTCTCTCTCTCTCTCTCTCTCTCTCTCTCTCTCTCTCTCTCTCTCTCTCTCTCATTTTGAAGATATATTTTGTCACGAAAATAAAATCCTCTTCCGCATTGTCAATCCTTATTTTTTGGAGACGAACCTCTCTCTCTCTCTCTCTCTCTCTCTCTCTCTCTCTCTCTCTCTCTCTCTCTCACATTTTGGAGAAATATTTTGTCATGAAAATAAAATCGTCTTCCTCAATATTAATAAGTGCTTTACGGTGACTCTCTCTCTCTCTCATTTTGAAGACATATTTTTTAGCGAAAATAAAATCCTCTTCCTCAGTATTAATAAGTGCTTTGCGGTGACAAACCCCTCTCTCTCTCTCTCTCTCTCTCTCTCTCTCTCTCTCTCTCTCTCTCTCTCTCTCTCTCATTTTGAAGACATATTTTTTTAGCGAAAATAAAATCTTCCTCATTATCAATAAGTGCTTTGCAGAGACGAACGTCTCTCTCTCTCTCTCTCTCTCTCTCT
>NC_089771.1:29485383-29487883 GCF_040412425.1 Macrobrachium rosenbergii
CAACGATTTCATGGAAGGCAGCGTAGACTTTCTTACTGTGATCCTCGTCAAGATTTACAGTAGAGTAGTGTTTGGGATATGATCTACCTGATGTGAAATACTGGTAACACAGGTTTTCCTAGTTCTTTCGCAACATCAGAACACTTTCCGTAAGAGCTTTTCCCAATATGGAACAGAATTTCACAGAACCGCGCTCCGTTTCAAGAGCCTCCATTTATGAACTCTGAGAAAAAAGAAATGACTCCAGACAGAATTTCACAGAAACACGTTCTTCTTTGTAAAAAGCAATAATTGAACTGCAGACGTATTCATTTAGCACGTTATCCAGCATTTACTGAAGCCGATTTACTGAAGCATATTTTTTTTCCTTTTTTTTTGCTTTTGCGAGCAATGTGCAAGAACGGCGACCTAGCATGACATGATGCAGCCTGAAAGCCCAGTGCTCAGGCTTAGTGGCGCACGCATTAAAAAAAAAAAAAAAAAAAAGCGGAAAGATGTCAAGTTGAAATCTTGCCACGAGGTCTCGTGTAATTTTTTTTTTTTTTTGTCCATCGTATCGGAAGTTTGACAAAAGCAAAGAAAACGTTTTAGGCCGAAGTTTCCAAAGTTGATCTGATCCCAAGGAATGTCCATGTACTTCATTAATTTTTTTTTAAGCTGCTAAAAATTGAAAGCAGAGTATTTTTTTTTTATTTCATTGTGGGTTTTTTTCCGTTGACACTTGCAATCGAGTCATTATTTAATCGATTTCCCTACATAATGGTTCAGAGGTAATTTTCTAATGAACACCTAATTCTTTGGAAGCTTGAATTTCAAGTCAGTGGCCCCTGGTGTGGGCTGGTTCCGTATGAATAGGGCTCAGCTTCTGAATAATAATAATAATAATAATAATAATAATAATAATAATAATAATAATAATAGACTTCTAAGGAAGCAGGATGCAACCCGAAACCCGACGCTATAAGTACCACCCAGTTGAACAGGAAGACTGAATTAATAATAATAATAATAATAATAATAATAATAATAATAATAATAATAATAATAATAATATCAAGATGGAACATAATAGAAACAGGGTTATATTAATCTATATTTGTTCATCCCTAGATGTATTAGACACAGTTTCATATTTCCAGTTTAAGTATTTTTTTTTTCAAAATCACCTGTCATTTTCTAAAAAAAAAAAAAAAAAAAAAAAGTGGTTTCTGACAGTCATAACGTCTTGACTGCAGGAGCAAATTCCAATCAAATGGAAATGAAAGCAGAGCCATTTATTAGACATCTCACTAAACTGGTTTAATAAAAAGAAAATTTCTAACTAAATGGATGGCAGCTACGAAAAAGGAGGCTGGAGATGAGTGGATGTATATATACATTATATATATATATATATATATATATATATATATATATATATATAGATATATATAGATAGATAGTTAGGCAATACCACGAAGGAATGAGAGACAGTGGAGTACTGCAAGGCCTTTCGACTTCATGTCCTTTACTTAGCTAAGTAAAGGACACGAAGTCGAAAGGCCTTGCAGTACTTCATTGTCTCTCTTTCCTAAGTAAAGGACAAAAAGTCGAAAGGCCTTGCAGTACTCCATTGTTTCTCTTTCCTTCGTGGCATCGCCTTTATTTGCATATTCATCACGTTCCACATTTTCGTGATGCAGTTATACACACACACACACACACACACACACACACACACACACACTGCTTCTCATAGCACGTAGAAAAGTAAACTATTTCCGCTTTCGTTTAAGCCAAATTTCGGTACCAACTTTTGATCTATCTCTTCATTTCTGCTTTGTTAAACATTTTCCTTTCTCACTCAGATCGATGTTTAAAAAAAAAAAACTTTACGCATGTTTCTATTCGCGCTGCTGTCCGCAGAAAAATGAAATGTTTACAACACTTTGAAAAGATCCTTTTTGGTATTTCGTCATGTTTTGCTAGAACGTCCTGTGTTCAGAAAGACATGTTTCTTTTACACATTTCTCGTTCTGTTGGGACATTCTCGTGTGCGGGCTGTTTCTCTCTCTCTCTCTCTCTCTCTCTCTCTCTCTCTCTCTCTCTCTCTCTCTCTCTCTCTCTCTCTATGAGAACATTCTCATGTACAGGAAGTTCTCTCTCTCTCTCTCTCTCTCTCTCTCTCTCTCTCTTTTTCTGAGAACATTCTCATGTACAGGAAGTTCTCTCTCTCTCTCTCTCTCTCTCTCTTGTAGAGGAAGTCTCTCTCTCTCTCTCTCTCTCTCTCTCTCTCTCTCTCTCTCTCTCTCTATTAGAACATTCTCTTGTAGAGGAAGTTCTCTCTCTCTCTCTCTCTCTCTCTCTCTCTCTCTCTCTCTCTCTCTCTCTCTCTCTCTGAGAACATTCTCATGTGCAGAAAGTTCTCTCTCTCTCTCTCTCTCTCTCTCTCTCTCTCTCTCTCTCTCTCTCTCTCTCTCAAGTCACATTTCAGAAATCTTTCCCTTTGAACTCAGTTTCT
>NC_089771.1:29492883-29532883 GCF_040412425.1 Macrobrachium rosenbergii
CAATAAATGGCATCCCTTCTTTCTGTATTTTCCTTTACCTCCTCTTACTTCTTCCTAATGAACACCGTAATATTCTTTGGAAGCTTGAATTTCAAGTCGGTGGCCCCTTTGGTGGGCTTGTTCCATATGAGTAGGTTTCGTCTGAATAATAAAATAATAATAATAATAATAATAATAATAATAATAATAATAATAATAATAATTAATAATTGGGAAACAAATCCACAGTTATGTATATATACATATATGTATATATACATAACTGTGGATTTATTTCTCCATTTTAAGACTCATGCTACTATGAGTGTTTTTTAATAATAATAATAATAATAATAATAATAATAGCACTTAAAATGCAGAGAAATAAGCTGCAGCCTCCGGAAGCAAGTGTCGTTACAAGTGTCTCTGTTCTGCCGGACTGTAATGACACTCTTTAATGACTGTAACCCGTAGCTGTATCCAAGGTCTATAGACCTTGGCTGTATCCTTTGTCCTATCGAGTGATTTGACGAAGATGCTGAACTCCTTAACAATAGCTTCGTCAGATCATCCACGCAACGAGCAGCGCAAAACGAACCCTTTGTGGAGAGACAATCCTTTCACGTGTTTTCCTCGGGAAGGGATGTTTATCTGATAAGAGAGAGAGAGAGAGAGAGAGAGAGAGAGAGAGAGAGAGAGAGAGAGAGAGAGATTGTTGATCATTTCTGTAGAAGACTGGCGAGGTTATGTGACGTTTTCAAATCTAATTGGGTGTCATATGATGTCTCGTGTGTGTGTGCATGAAATGATTTGTGTGTATGTATGTGGATACATTTGCGAATGCATATGTACGATTCGCCAGGGAGATTAATAAGCAGAAACATATTTCCTCTGTTATTCTGAAGGGAATTGCCTCCTGCGAGCACTTCTTGTTATAACAGTAAATGAACCATGGCTTATTACACTGCCATTATGCCCTGGAGACCCTGTTGAACCTATCGAGAGAGAGAGAGAGAATTAAGTTAGCATTGACTTCATGACTTCATACAGTTGTAAGAATGGGTATTTATCATAGGTGTCGTCTGTCATGGGATTTAACATTACAAACTTAACATGGATTACATTACTAATGTGCATTGACCCTCTGGGTTTGTCATTAAAAAAAGAGGAGGGGGAAATTGAAAGATTACATTTATGGGAATCTTGAACCATTTCAGGATGGGAATGTTGAACCATTTAAAGATCGGAATCTTGGACCATTTAAAGATGAGAATGTTCAACCATGTAGAGACGAGAATGTTGAACCATTTAAAGATGGGAATATTGAAGCATTCAAAGATAGGAATCTTGAACCGTTTAGAGATGGGAGTCTTGAACCATTTAAAGATGGGAATCTGGGGCCATTTAAAGATCGGAATGTTGAACCATTTAAAGATCGGAATCTTGAACCACTCAAAGGTTTGAATAAAATTACTTCTCTTGTGATAAAATCACTTCATAGCAGGTTCTGGAATGTTGTTGTGGGTTCTCTGTAATAAAAACTGCACCGTCACCGCTTCGAGAATAAGACGTGTTTGTGAGGTGTATGCTGAAATACGATACCCAGATAAATAAAGTAAAGGGACTTTTACCCTGCTGGTAATCCTATGCCCCTTCTCAGATGAGGCACGCTGAGGAAGCCACTGAGGAAAATGAGGCACAAAAGTGACGTCAGACCTTCACCGCAGCAAGGAGGGAAGCGCACGGCGTGCTGCAGGGGGAGGGATTGCACCGCCAAAGAATTTCATCACTTATGATTCCTTCTGCTCTTGCCTGTAGTCGTGGACACAGTCGTACAACTTGCCTGAAATCAGTCAAGTTCAAACACCGACGACTGGAAGAAAGGAGATCTTTTAATATGTTGAAGATTTCATTGAGGACAGTGAAAACGGTGAAGTGATTTAGCTTTAAATAAACAAAACTTGTTCCTCACACCCAGAGGATGTCGTGCGATTGGAACTTCAGAAGTTCAAGCGAAGGTGCAGTGCATTACTACCCTAATACTGTTCTTGCATTTTGATACATTTTTATCTATTTATTTTCTTTTATAATAAATGGTATCTCTTCTTTCTGTATTTCCCTTTAATTCCTCCTGCTTCTTCCTAATGAACACCATATTCTTTGGAGGCTTGAATTTCAAGTCAGTGGCCCCTTTGGTGGTCATGTTCCATATGAATAGGTTTCATCTACTGAACAATAATAATAATTAATATACAAAACATATTCCAGTCGCATATCAAGTACATGGCTCCTTACGGTAACATTTTTGGCTATAAATTGGCAATTCAGACTTTTGAAGATGAGGCCTATATAATTTCACATTAATTTTATATGCCTCCCAGACCGGTCTCTTATTGATTTACCAAGAATGGAATAAATGACTTGTAAATTCGTCTAATTCTTGACGCACGTTTTACGCTATGCTTTGTCATATACGCCAATGAATTCAGTGGGTATCCTTCCGTAATTCCTCCCTGAATCATATGTAAAATTTGTGTTGCCATGTGTCATCGCAAGATATCTCTCATAGATCCGATTCAGTTATTTTATTTTAATTTCAGCTGTTTCATCGACTCGTGAGTGGGTTAGATTAGTTAATCCTACAGTCATAGATTTTACTCTGTAAAATATATGAAATATTAAGTCTGCGAGGCCTTTTTTCGCAATTTCCTTTTTTTTTTTTTAGCAATTTAAACTTTTCCTTTCCTTAATCGTGTCCTATTCTAACATCCTTATTGACTTTTTTTTTATCTATTGTCCTATGTCTTATTCTTATTATTCCTACTACCAGATTATTCCTGGACCGTCGCTTATCCTCAGTTCCTCATTTCACGTCCCATCTTTTATCAGTTATCCAAGTACTCAAATATCCTTGTTTTCTACGTGTATTTCATACCTACGTCCCTCATATCCTGTTATCCCTCTTGAATTACTCATCCTTACATCCCTTTCATCCTAACACCCCATCCTTATATTCACATACATATATCCTTCATGCGTTGATATACTTATACTTAAACGACAGTCATTTCGTGTGAAGAAAACGAAGATTCGCGGCGTTAGGTAAGGAGCCAAGGATTGCCAAACGTCCTCGTCCTCCCTAACGGGGCGGAGGAGAGGGGACGAGGAATCCTTTGGTGAGGAGTCCTTCGGTGGCGTAAGGAGATACCAGCTTCCCTTGTGGTCAACCCCTAAAGGGACACGCCGACCAACAGCGGCGTCAATAACAGGATTCGAGAGAGAGAGAGAGAGATAATGTCATAAATTAAGTAAAAAGTGTAAGATTTGAGAGAGTGAGAGAGAGAGAGATAATGTCATAAATTGAGTAAAAAGTGTAAGATTTGAGAGAGAGTGAGAGAGATAACGTCATAAATTAAGTAAAAATTGTAAGATTTGATAGAGAGAGAGAGAGAGAGAGAGAGAGAGAGATAATGTCATGAATTAAGTAAAAAGTGTAAGATTTGAGAGAGAGAGAGGTAATGTCATGAATTAAGTAGAAAGTGTAAGATTTGAGAGAGAGAGAGAGAGAGAGAGAGAGAGAGAATGTCATGAATTAAGTAAAAAGTGTAAGATTTGAGAAAGAGAGAGAGATAATGTCATGAACTAAGTAAAAAGTGTAAGATTTGAGAAAGAGAGAGATAATGTCATGAATTAAGTAAAAAGTGTAAGATTTGAGAGAGAGAGAGAGAGAGAGAGAGAGAGATAAGTAAGAGAGATTTGAGAGAGAGAGAGAGATAATGTCATGAATTAAGTAAATAGTGTAAGATTTGAGAGAGAGAGAGGTAATGTCATGAATTAAGTAAAAAGTATAGGATTTGAGAGAGAGAGAATGTCATAAATTAAGTTGAAAAAAGCGTAAGCTGAGAGAGAGTGAGAGATAATGTCATGAATTAAGTAAAAAGTGTAAGATTTGAGAGAGAGAGATACCCATACGAGTATTGTCAAGCCATAGGAGCTTTCACGTAGGAATAAACTAAGAAGAAGAATATAGAGTATATATCAGCCAACGAGATCATATTTTCTCTAAAAATGGTCTACCTGGGAGGTAGATATTTTTGTTTTATCAGCTGTAGGAAGTCTACTACCACTCAGGTACAGGAAAAAAAACGTGTAATTTTTAGAGAAACAATACAGTACACCATTGACACAATCGTAGGTTTTTTTTATTTTCGCGACCGTCATGCGTATTTACGTCACAAAAAAAAAAGAATAAAAAACACTTCAGCATCTTCATTTCTCTCTTGTTTTCGTCAAACACTTGGAATGTAACTATACAATGAAGGGAGAGAGATGAACGTATTACAGTTATTGAAAGCAAAGTTAGATCGGACTTGGAAAATGAGTAACCCTATGTTGCTTTTGCTTACGGGTGAGAAGACCCTTCTTCCTAGCCTTGTAGGAACGGAGGAGGAGGAGGTCGGTGTGGATACGTTCCTGCACTGTCCTCAGGGAGACGTTGCCAAGGACACGGCTGTTTTTGTCCTTAATCTCGCGTGCCGTGAGGGAAGGGTCTTTCTTGAGCTGCCTGTGGATAACGCTAAGAGTAGCAGGCTTAATCTTGCGGGGCCTCCCAGACCGGGGTTTAGGGACGGGGATGGATGAGGGCTCCCCTTCCTTGTACCTGTTGATCCACCGATACACAGTCCGCTCCGATAACTCCTTCTGTTCGCTAATGTTTCGAACAGAAACGCCCGCCTTATAAAGGCCGATGATGGAGGATATCTCCTCCCTACCTACTGCTTTCCTAGACATTAAACCACAGGCAGCAAAACACCAAAAACACACAATCGCGTCAAATAGCACAAAAACGCAGAGCTCAAAACCCACACTTCCGTCCACAGCACTAGATGCGGGCGACTGATGCTTTCTTTACATTCTCAAAGGATGGTTGCCACCTTGGCTAATACACGTGCGAACCAGCTTAACTTATCACTGCCTCAAAAAAAAACATTAGGAGGTAGTGTCAAAGAGTGCGAAAATTCAAGCTGGTGTCCCAGAACTGGCTTAACTTTCCTTGCGTACTGTCTATATATATGTATATATACATATATATACATTAACCCATCCGGATGGGTTAATGCATCCACTGTAGTCCTGAGTTCTTGTCCTTTGCTGGTTCAAGCCCATGGGACGACAAACTTATTATCAACTAAAAAATTCCCCTTCGGTAACATATATGAAAATATATTATTTCCGAGGTAGAGCGAATTGGATATTAAAGGACGTTTGTAGCTTACTGAACATATATATATATATATATAATTGGGTGTATGTGTGAGAGAGAGAGAGAGAGAGAGAGAGAGAGGTGACATAATATTCCTTCCTTCTTCAAGTGTCTCTATAGCGTCCTTCCTCTGCTATTGACGTCTTGATTCTCAACCCCCCTAAAACATACCCCCTTACCATATCCCCGCCCGTTCCCCAACTAAATGACATCCTTCCACATTTTCATTCCTGGAATTCTGGAATTAGGAATCGAGATCCCATTCCAACAAACAGATGATCCTGATGGATTCGTCCTACTTATTTGAGGGAAAAAATGGAGTGACTTATTGATGCTCTCTCTCTCTCTCTCTCTCTCTCTCTCTCTCTCTCTCTCTCTCTCTCTCTCTCTCTCGTTCGTGATTGATATTCTGAAAAACTCTTCAAGTATCGTTTTACAGTTTTCTTGCCAATCTGCTTGATAAGAATAGTAATAATAATAATAATAGTAATAATAATAATAATAATAATTATTATTATTATTATTATTATTATTATGATTAGTTAAGACCTAAAAATAAAGAAATTGGAGTTCGTAATTCTTGTCATTCAGTTATTGCAGAGATAATATAATCAAATGTTACTTGTTAAGTAGGAAAATGACATGAAAACTCTGAAAAAATATAATGGAAGAAAATATTAAAAAGCTAAAAACTTATGTGTATATATATATATATATATATATATATATATATATATATATATATATATATATATATTTATATATAATAATCAAACCATAAATGCATATAAAAAAAATTATGTCAGCATTTATTGAGGGCTTCCTTATCTTAATATTAATTCAAATATTTGCTTGGTTCCAACATCTTGCTATCAAAATATCCAACTCTCAATAGGGCATTGACACCACTCATTCATATATATATATATATATATATATATATATATATATATATATATATATATATGTGTGTGTATGTGTATATATATGTGTGTGTGTGTGTGTGTGTGTGTGTGTAATATAATACAAATGACTAATTCCAGATAAATACATGTCAGAAGATTCATCAATCTCTCTCTCTCTCTCTCTCTCTCTCATGTATACGTCTGTGAGACCCGCCGCTGGAAGTATGCTGAGAAAAGAGAAGCCACGGATTAATTAAAAGTTACCGATGAATTTACGGGCTGGAAGCCATAAAGCTCTTTCGTTGTGCTTGTAAACTCATTACAAATTTCCTCTTGGCTTCAAGGGTGTTTGACTTGTGCACAATGTGAGGAGATGTGTGTGTGTATATATATATATATGTGTGTGTGTGTGTGTGTAGTGTGAGAATATAGAACATTTAATCTGTATAAGAAAATTTTGATGAAACAAACACTGCGCGACTCAAAATCCATGTAACAGAAAAACTGGCCCTAAGTTAGACTGCGGTGATTCGCTTCCTCCCATTCGCTATTGGCTTAGAGTGCTGCCACGCCTCACGTTCGACCAATCAGCGCACTGTCGTTTTTATACCTTTTCTTGCGCATAAGCATCTCTCCTTCAGCCAGAATCGGTTGATAGAGGTGAATAAATTATTGTTCTTTTACAAGCTGTAAACCCTGTACTTATATCTTTTTTATCTATTTAATTATTAATTTGTTAGTTTGTTATACTCTTTTCTAATAGCTGATCTTTCTTTTTGTATATCATATTACCCTCTGTTACTTTTTTCAAATGAATTCCGTACTCTTTGGAAGCTTCAATATCAAATGAGTGGCCCCTGTGGGTTTTTCCGTGTGAACAGGGTTCATCTTCTGAATAATAATAATAATAATAATAATAATAATAATAATAATAATAATGATAATAATAATAATAATGGAAAAAATTGTGCAGGCTTACGTAATACGAGAGCACTTTAGTGACCGCACTGTGTATAATACCAATCAGATTATTTATTTTTCCTTTTAGTTGTAAATTAATATAGTTCTCTGTCTTTCACAGTTTGAAAGAATAACGATTATAACAAGATAATTAATTATTATTATTATTATTATTATTATTATTATTATTATTATTTTGCTGTTTAGTAACTACGAAATTATTTAATACGACGTATTCTACCCTTAATGTAATTTTATGTATTCACGCCTGCATTTATACGGAAACATGCACAGCAAGCACTGATGAACAAAGAAATTCGTCACTACAGCGAAATGAGAACATGCAGAAACCAGACGGGAAAGACGCTTGCTTGAAATAAGAGTGAGAATTCTTGTGGTGCCATACAAGAAAAAATAAATGGGGAAGTGATATGCTTTTGAGGTACATGAAATTCATATTTGGCAGGCCGTGAAAGAAAGGAGGGTTGAGGGGGTGGCGGGAGGGGAGGTATTTTGTGGGGTGGTTATGGATTGGAGAAGGGGTGGGGGAAAGGAAGGATTTTGGGTGGCATTTTCCCCGCGTTTCAATCGCCATGCCCCGGCTATAGATGGAACCGCTCGCTGCGTTGCCATGGTTACAGGGACGCCCTTGGCCTCTCCTCCTCTACCCTCCCCTTCTTTCTCTCTTTCAGGGACGCCCCTGGCATCCCCCCCCTCTCTCTCTCTCTCCCTCCCTTGGTATGGAGGAACATAATGGCATTTGCAGGACTATTCATGTATTTCCCGCATATTTTGTTTTCTGGATTAAACGCCGCATAAAGCATTGGCTTATGTGACTGCAGCGGTATCTGGCATCCTCATACAGAGATATAAGGTGCAAATTGTGATCCATTTAATTATGGATACTCAGTTCTCTTGAATACACTTACTATTATAATTATTAATATCATTATTAGTACTAAACAACAAATCTATTATAATAGCATTTTCAGTTTTGCTGAATTAGTTTCACAACAGAACTTTTCAAAACACAAACGTACGCATGAAGTGCATGACGCATTCAAAATAAATTGCTTAATCATCATCATCATCATCATTATTATTATTTAAGTGAAAGACGACAACGCTGGCAACAAATACCGCAGTTTACACTCCTGGACAGGAACTGGCAATAACTCCCCGCCATGTGAGTTCATCTGAACGCGTAGAACGATAGTGGTTTTCGACCATCCTTGCAAAGCCGCTCCTCTCGGCGGAGGACATTAATGCGATTGATTACTCACACAGAGAGAGAGAGAGAGAGAGAGAGAGAGAGAGAGAGAGAGAGAGATGCTCTCGGACACAGAACTCGGATCCATTTTGCATGTGAATAGAGGAAAAGGACTACCCGTGAATATTATCATGCTACCTACAGTTTGCCATGTTTCTTGATTTTTTTTTTGCGGGCTGCTGCACTGTGAGCAAGGGCCCGTGCCGGCATAACGCCAGTTTAATCAAAAACAACAACAGCAATAAAAACATTCTTAATGTTTACGTTCCGTTCCAGTGCTTGGACTTACTTTTAGACTACGCCTTTATCACCATATTCTTTGGAAGCTTGAATTTCATGTCAGTGGCCCCTTGTGTGGGCTTGTTCCGTATGAATAGGGTTCGTCGTCATATAAAATAATAATAAGAATAACAATAATTATGGGCATGATGGTTTTTTTATCGCGGTCAGGTGGATTAATTCAACCTCGTTCTGATATACCGGACGCGGGTTCGAATCTTGCTGCGGACGTCAGAATTTCTTCATTTGGATCTTGAGGCTTCGAAGTGACAAGAGTATCACACCAAAAAATGTGGAGAAATTGAGAAGTTAAAGACGACAGTGTGGTTATTACAATTACACACTTATCTGGCAAACAAAAAATGATTAGTATAGATTTGCTATTTGGGCATATTTTCTCTCCTATGCAACTTCTATGGAAGTTCATGGCATTGTTTGCAAAAACTTTTTCTCAAGACTTTGAATCAGCCTGCACTTTATCTTCTCCTCAGGCAAGCTTCTCAGGAGTAAGGAAATATTAAAAGTCAAGGTTCTTTCCATTAACTTATTAGAATAAGTAATTGGGCGTCTCCAGGACCAAATTTCAAAATGGCGTACAATGTTTTTATTGCCGCTTGCAGTCTCTCAAACTTTAAACATGACGTCATTGGGGTGCTGAATTTCTATTGGTCGGCAGGTCTCATTCTCTCGCTGGTGGTTTGGGTGGCCGTTTACTCAAATATTATTATTATTATTATTATTATTATTATTATTATTATTATTATTATTATTATTATTTCGGTAGATGAAACCTATTCACATGGAACAAGCACACTAAAGGGGCCACTGACTTGAAATTCAAGTTTCCAAAGAATGTTGGTTCCAACCTCCCACCGCAGACCCACTGATCTTAATACAGAGCCAGTAAATAGAAATATATATTTATATTGAAATGGACTTCAATTACAGAATATACATGTTAACAATTGAATGGCCTCATTCAAATGAAACAATTGGCAATCATGTAAGACGTGTCTAATATTTACTTATGGGCTGGATGGAATGACCACGGCAGCGGCGAAGTTCACGAAGAGTTTTTGGAAGCGAGTCCGCGAGGGAATGCAGAATTTCGGTGTCCAGTTCTTCCCATGCGGTCCTGAGCGCTGCGATTAGGCGCTCTACTGTTGATGTGTCCACGTTCTTTACTTTAGTTTTGAGTATTAACCATAAATTTTCAGCAGGAGACAAATCTTGGGAGTTCCCTGGCCAATTTTCTATACACTGGACCCCACAGTCATTAAGCCAACCCTTAACCAATCTTGAAGCATGCACTGGGGTCCCATCTTGTTGGAAAATCTCTGTCTTAGTGCATTCAAACATAGCTTCTAAGTGTTCGTTCAACAAGATATAATAAACCTCCTTGGTAATGGCCTGGCCAGCAGGCAGGAATACAAGAGGGGTTACACCGTGATACCCAAACCCGCCCCACACCGTAATGAAGGAGGGATGCTTGACTGAAGATGCAAGCTTTGAGCCCAAGGGATCAGCTCCCAGCACCTTTCTCACTTGCTTTCCTTTGTTATCACTCACAAAGAAGGTGCTTTTAGCTGTCCATAACACTGTACGCCACTTGTCTAAATCCCAGTCACCGTAGTGCTTCTGAAACACCAGGCGATCCTTTCTTTGTCTCTCAGTCAGTGCAGGCTTGCGCTTCGCTGCCACCTTCCGATGCCCCGCATCGTGAAGCCTTTCTTGAATAGTCCTAATGCTCACATTCCCCAGTAATTGGGGGTGTTGCTCCTTCAGGAGCCTTGCATTAAGGGTTGGATTTACTCTAACTGCCCTCTGTAAAAGTCTTTCACCTAAAGGGAGTATTTTACGCTGCTTGCCGCCACCATGCCGATGAGAGGGAATCTCTTTCCCCCCACCCTCCTTGAACCGCTTCACAATATTTCGAACAGTTCGAACTTTTACACCGGTTTGGGCGCTGATTGCATCAGTAGACAATTCTGCCTTGAATAATTCACAAATTTTGAAAATGTTCTCCTTAGAAGTGCGCACCTTTGGCATCATTACACGTGCCTATACACAAAAAAACTTGAGACAGGATCCAAATAGGATCGAAAAGTTGAATAACCAATCACCTCTGAAGCTAATTGATAACTGACTTCTTTTGACCTTTGGTGTAGGAGTAGTTGCAGCTGCTGGGGTGGACCTCGGTTGGCAGTTAGTCAATTTGTCCCAGGTGATTTTTTTTTCACTGGATGTTGGCCGTCTGTGCCGTTCGGTGAGAATTGAAATTACCAGGCAACTTCAAACCGCACTGGAGCGTGTGTGCGTGTGTGTGTGTGTGTTTGTTTGTTTGTTTATATATACATATATATAATGCTGTTGGAATATGTTACCAGTTAATGATTAACGTTTAAACCATATAAGCCACTGTTATAGTTACTGAAAACTAAAAGGGTTTAAAAAAAAATTTACCCTAATGTAGCTGAAACTTATTCCCAATAATAGTTCAAGAAGTTCTAAAGGGGGGTCATTTTAACTTCAAGTTGCACAAGTTTCAGCCGCTCTTCTGATATTTAATTTTATTTTAACGTTTCCTCTAGAAGTAAGTTGTGTGTTAGCACCCCCCCCCCTCTCTCTCTCTCTCTCTCTCTCTCTCTCTCTCTCTCTCTCTCTCTCTCTCTCTCTCTCAAATTAATGGTATGAAGGTGAAATCAGTACATTAGTGGTGGACATATACATGATGTGAACGATTAAAACTCTCTCTCTCTCTCTCTCTCTCTCTCTCTCTCTCTCTCTCTCTCTCTCTCTCTCTCTCAAGGTAAGAAAAAAATTCTCTTATAAAATAAACTGATACTTTTGATCATTCCATCTTTCTCTCTCTCTCTCTCTCTCTTGTTCCTCCAACTCATTATAACTCGTCCTTTGATGGCAGACGAAGAACCGGAGGAAACACCCAAGGGATAGTGTTTCTCTCTCTCTCTCTCTCTCTCTCTCTCTCTCTCTCTCTCTCTCTCTCTCTCTCTCTCAAACCGGTTCGCGTTTACGCAATTTATATCCATCGTGTCGTTCTTCGCTCTATTTTGTACTCAACAGCTTCTTTCTTCCCATTTTTATTATTTTATTATTATTATTATTATTATTATTATTATTATTATTATTATTATTATTATTCAGAAGATAACCCTACAGGAAGATAAATCCTACCATTGACTTGAAATTATGGAACAATCCTACAAAAAAGGCCATCGACTTGAAGCTCAAGCTTTCCAAAGTATATGGCGTTCTTTAGAAACAGGAAACACAGAAAGAAGATATCGGTTATAAGAAAAGAAAAAAAATTGTGTCCCTGCCTCCTCTCCCTCTGTTTACTGCTGATATTTTGACACTGTCCATCTTTGTGTCTTATCCCATCTCCGTTTTTATCCAGATGTGTCTTTCGCGGGTCGTTCTCTCGTCTCTTGTAGTCTCCTTAGTGTTTTCATTTCCTTGAAAAGTTCTAAGCCTACAACTCCGTGATTTGATTTCGTTGTGGCTAATATTTTACTCATTATCACTGGCACGTGTGTGTGTGTTTTTTTAACCACGTGGTTTCTGTGAGTGGAAGATTATAGATTTTAATGACTTTTTTCATGGCCAGGCAGTTAGGTTACCTCGTTCTGATGCCCGGACGCGAGTTCGAAGCTAAGCCAGGCATCAGAATATTTTCATTTCTTTCTTAATGTAGATCTAGGGCTTTCTAGGGTTAGTAGTGACAAGCGTTTGCACAAGAGTGAAGAAAACGAGAAGTTAAGAGGGCATTGTGATTATAAAGAATTGCAAGTAAAAAGTAACCAGTAGATTCTAAATGTATACTTCCTCTGCTAGTTCGCAGGCTGTTAGTGCTTGCAGGAAATCTTTGCAGGCTGTTATTGCTTGCAGGAAACCTTTGTAGGCTGCTATTTCTTGCAGGAAATTTTTGCAGGCTGTTAGTGCTTACAGGAAATCCTTTGCAGGCTGTTATTGCTTACAGGAAATCTTTATAGGCTGTTATTGCTTGCAGGAAATTTTGCAGGCTGTTACTGCCTACAGCAAGTCCTTTGCAGGCTGTTAATGCTTGCAAGAAATCCTTTGTAGGCTGTTATTGCTTGGAGGAAATCCTTTGCAGGCTGTTATTGCTTGCAGGACATCTTTTACAGGCTGTTATTGCTTGCAGGACATCTTTTACAGGCTGTTGCTGGTTGCAGAGCTCAACTTTGCACACTGTATTTGTTAGCAACTTATTGTGCCTGGAAATCCTTTTGAGCTGTTACTAGCAGGAAATCCTTTGCAGGCTGTAATTGCTTACAGGAAATCTTTTGTAGGCTGCTATTGCTTGCAGGAAGTCTTTTGCAGGGTGTTATTGCTTGCAGGAAATCCTTTGCGGGCCTTTTCCTGATTCAGCATAACGCTAAGCGGTGCAGACCTTTTGTTTGTGGTGTTCCATCCAGATACCCAGAAGTTTTCCTTTTGTTCTGCCAGCTTCCCCCTTCTCTAGTTTATAATTGTTGACTGCATAAGCACGACACTTTTAACATGTTCCATAATTCGCCCCCCGTTCTTAAAAATTGTGCCAAGAGTTGAACAGTTCATATTACACATGCCTGCTATGTCCACAATTTTTTCACTTCTTTATAACTGCCACCTTAGTTTCCATTGAGATAGCTCGCCGCTTTTTACCACTGCCACCGTCTTCATTTTCCTTACGCTTGTCATTAGTCATGATAGATAAAGGATGGGCTAAATATTTAAGATAAAATCGCATGAATAGCTTGGAGCAGAACAGAGCGCGCTCTACCTCTGGAGCAGGTACAAGAGTCTCGGGTGGTGGGTTGGTGTGTGCTACGGTGCGGTATAGCGCTCTGAACACAATTTTAATTTTTCATGCCGTTTGTTCGTATCTCTGAAAGTTCGTAAGTTGAATGTTCTTAAGTAAGGTGGTGTCTGTACTATGGTTTTACTTTCTATGCAACCCAAATATTTGTTTGAAATATGTTTATTTGTTTAGCCTTCAATTTAATGGAATCCATACAAAAATTCACATTTTGTAATGTGGTGATATTGCAGTTTCATGCGACAGCAACGAAAATGCAATGTTGTGCAGTTTCATTTCAGTCAGATCTTACAGAAATGATTACTGTTATTACGGGTTTGGGCTGATGATTGAAGTTGCGTGGGTTACATTTACAAGGGCACTAACTATGAGTTAGACATGTTTCCATAAACATCGTAGGCAGAAAAAACACGTTGTAAGGATGAACCTTAAAAGATACCATTGAGAGAGAGAGAGAGAGAGAGAGAGAGAGAGAACCCTGATTTCCATGAACATCGTAGGCAGAAAAAAACCATGTTTTAAGGATAAAACTGAAAAGATACCATTGAGACTAGTTGAAGAGCAATGGTTGGGATCTTGCGGGCTGGATGGTCGAGAAAAAGGGGAGTTAAGAGGTAGGGGGGAGGGGGTTGGTCCTCTTTTTGGTCAGGGTACTCCCGAGGAGAAGATGCCGGGGAGGGGTTAAGGGGGTAGAGAAGGGAGTTAAAGGCCTGACCATTTTAGTTTATGTCTTATGATCCCCGAAGTCTGCTGAGTTGCCAAGTATCAATTTGGAGTTCCTTATCAGACACGTCTGACTGTTATCACCGACTGTAAATCTAAGAAGTGTTTGACAGACAGACAGACATCACATGATTCAAAATACACGAAAGGAATCTTTTTTTTTTTTTTGTTTTTTTTTTTTGGGGGCATAAAAACAAGTTATATCAAGAGAAAAGTGATGCAATGTCTTACTGACACATTCGTGTCACTGGCTAATTGAAATAGTTTCACTTCTCAGAAAATTCACCGAGTTTTGATGGTCAAGTTTCTCGAAGCCGGCGCAATATTTTTCATATTGCGAGGCGAAGGTATCGTTGTGGTAACACTGTGCAATAACATCATGCATATCAATAGCCATCGGAGAAATCGATGATTGTGGTAGCAAGTGCTTGGCATTCTCGTATTTAGATTTTGAAAATTTCTTAATTCCACCACGTGTTTGCTCGTAAGGGAACCATAACATCAAATTATAAGAGACAAGACGATCCTAAACTCGCGGTGCGTTGCCCAACCAACCAAGCGTTGGCAACAGTGGTTCAGGCTGGACTTCTCCCCAAACACGTCCAACCCCCAGCAGACCGAGTCCGTGGCCCCACCTCTGCGTAACTCATGAAAACAGAAGCAAATAGAACTACGCTTCATGCCTCCGAGGCATGAGCGGAAAAAAGATTTAATGAGCGCGAAGACTGGGCTGCTGCTTATGCATAACCTTACCTGTCACAGGACCTCATAGAGGAATTTTATTTGCTTTATTATTATTATTGTGTATTATTATTGTGTAAGCCAACTGGCTTTTGGTGAGATATATATGACAATCAAATATGTGACCGAAAGGGCGAGTTCGGCAGTGTTATGTGTTCAATTTGAGGTAATTAATCTGGAATGATCAGCTAAAGTGGAGTCATTTAGATCATTATAATTCACGATTTTTTGTTTCGCTTTCATATTCTTTTATTATCTGTATGGAAAAAGGATGGTTTTTACTCTGGCCATCTCCCGGTTGCCTCAGAATTTTGTCCACAGGCGATGAAGAGAGAGAGAGAGAGAGAGAGAGAGAGAGAGAGTTTTCTAGGAAGGCAAAGACAACCTATAACCACCTTGGTCACAATCTTTCCCTTCGCCTCAGCCCCACCCTCTCCCCTGATCCCCCTCCCCACCCCACTCACTCTCTTGCCCTCCCCTTCTTCTTCCCCGGTATGTACTCCCCCCCCCAATCCTGCTCTCCCCTTCTTCTTCTCCCTAATGTAAAGCGGGAAGGATATGTCGTTTTGTCCGTGGTGAGAGGGCTAGGATACATACCTTTCAGTCTGTGAGCCTCTCTCTCTCTCTCTCTCTCTCTCTCTCTCTCTCTCTCTCTCTCTGCCAATATCCCTTCACCATGGACAGGCAGGACGCTTGATTACCACACTCTCTCTCTCTCTCTCTCTCTCTCTCTCTCTCTCTCTCTCTCTCTCTCTCTCTCTCTCTCTCTGTTGTATCTTTTTTTACCTGAATTCTCTAAATGCCTGTGGTCTCTAGCTGATAAATAATTGTATGTTGTTATTATTATTATTATTCTTATTATTATTATTATTATTAGGAACCGTTTCGTTATAACTATTTATTATGTCGCAACTTTTTATCTTTTATATCTAAATCTTGTGAATTCTATTGTTTCTATCTTGTTTGTCTGGAAATAGCAGATGAATCGCAATCTGGAGTTTTAGGGAACATGCCCATATCATCGGTCTTTGCTCGTGCGGTTTTGGGGGGATTGAACACTGGTTGCTCAGTTGTGAATCCACAGAGAGAGAGAGAGAGAGAGAGAGAATATTTTTCCATAAATATACTTGCACTTAGTGCTGGGTAATAAACGTGATGTCACTGAATTCAGAAATTTATGCATACAGGTTTATATTCTACAAACATACACACTCTCTCTCTCTCTCTCTCTCTCTCTCTCTCTCTCTCTCTCTCTCTCTCTCTCACACACATTGTTTTGGTCCGACCACGCAGAAGCGTTGGGGATACGTGACGTCATCACGGTGGCTATGAATCATATACCCTGTTGGTGCGATGGCTGACCTGACCTCTTCTCTCTTGACCGTGTGTACTGTGTACCTGAGCATTTGACCTGACCTCCTCTTTCTTGACCGGTTCCATTGTGTACCTGAGGATTTGACCTGACTTCTTTCTTGCAGTGTAAACTGTGCACCTGAGGATTTGAAGATTGTGTGTGTGTGTGTGTGCATGTTTGATGTACATACACATTGATGTGTTGGTATTTGCATGTGCGAACGTGTGTGCTGACTGTCCTCAAATTCAAATTCAAATTCAAAAAGTTTATTGACAAACATCAAATGGAGTGTAGCAGCATGCTGCTATACCCACCAACGAAATTCAAAATAGATTCCATGCAAAAAAAAAAAAAAAAAAAAAAAAAAAAGCAAATACCAGTATACAATAAGCAAATGTCATACAAGAAATTATAATAAGCAAAAGTCATAAAAAAAAGAAAAAGAAATACAATAAGCAAGTGTCATACATAAAATTACAATAAGCAAATTTTATGTATGTGGAGACACATCAGGGAATCTTGTTGTTACGCCAGACAATTCACAACTGATCAGTTAGTCACAGCATTAACGTTTCCTGGCGATCTTTCGGGATCGACCCTCTCTCTCTCTCTCTCTCTCTCTCTCTCTCTCTCTCTCTCTCTCTCTCTCTCTCTCTCTCTCTCTCTCAGAAATTATTTTCTTCGTGTTAAAACAAATCTTTTCCTCCAAGAAACTGTTTTGTGTTCGGTAAGTGATTTGCCACTGAACGAGTTCTGCAGTGTCTTGGTTCACTACAAAATTTTGTATTTAGTATCAACCGCAGTGTCTTAGTGCGGTCAATTATTCTCCCCATTTTCTCTGCAAATTAGATAATTAATTAATAACATTTATGAATAAAAGTCTGGAGGTTTTTAAACGTTTGTTTTCGTTATCTCATTTGCATACACTTTTATGCATGTACACAATCCTCTTTAATCACGTGGGGGGCTAGTGCCGTCGCTGCACCTCATGCGGTGCACTGTAGGCATTACTTGAGGTTCTTTGCAGCGTGCCTTCGGCCCCTAGCTGCAACCCTTTTCGCTTCTTTTACTGTACCTTCTTTCATATTCCCTTTCTTCCATCTTACTTTCCTGAACCCTCTCCTAACAATTGATTCATAGTGCAACTGCTTTGAGGTTTTCCTCCTGTTACGCCTTTCAGACCTTTTTCTGTCAATTTCCGTTTCAGCGCTGAATGACCTCCTGGGTCCCGGTGCTTGGGATGTGGCCTAAATCCTATATTCAATCAATCAATGCAGTAATTCTCTCTAATATGTAGACTTGACAACATGAATACATTGAAACAAATGTGGGTAGGAATTGTTATCACAAAAGATCCATGTATGTTACTGTCACCATTTATTTATTGATTATTTATGCACGGCGCATTAAGGAATGTGACAAACGTATATTTCATTTTCCTCGACCCAAATTGCGCACAAATGTTCACACGGTTATTCTTCAGATCCGCAGTGTTTCAAAACCCTGCTAAAAATTATATATATGTCTTTGATTTTAAAAAAGAAAATATCTGGCTGGTTTTAAACCCGTCTGCATCGTAATGTTTTTTCCCCGTTGAAAATTTTACAATAATGAGAAAAAAGAGAAACTCAAATTACTTCAGGATTTATGATTAAAACTGTATATACGCTCTGCTGCATGACATTTTCATTTGTTTTTTAAAGATTATATTAAAGCTGTGTAGGACTTCTCATTCGCTCTTATCAGATTCAAGGTCGAGAATTGAATTGTCCATTAATATTAGCTTTTCCCAAGAATGGGTGGTTGGCTAATGCAAGTCTTCGGGATGAGGTTAGAGAGAGAGAGAGAGAGAGAGAGAGAGAGAGAGAGAGAGAGAGTGTTTTACTCAGCAGCGCAAACGGCACATGTTTATAATGTTATTCTTCACTGAGCTTTCATACGCACACACACACTTATTGGTATTACTATTCTGTGTTTTTGTTTAGTGTAGTTTGAAAGACAGTGTTTGTACACTCACATAGGCCTACTGTATTCACGGTACTGCTTTGTATTATTTCTTTTTGAGTTGCATATCACTGTCAATAAAGTGATTAATGTAATTATAATTATTAAGCATTATCACATCGTATTCACCCGTCAGCAGTCCCTCGCTGTCACTCCTTTGTATCTGCAGAAACTTTTATTATTATTATTATTATTATTATTATTATTATTATTATTATTATTATTATTATTATTATTATTAGCAGCTGTTGTTGGGTAGTCAGTATTAACTTTTTATCTAGTACTAGTATATCTAGATTTTGTGTATTGTGTGATTCTTGCTTAGTGTATCCTGGTATATTATGGCCCCGAGCTGATATAAAAGATATTATTATTATTATTATTATTATTATTATTTATTTGCCTTATGGCCCTGTCTGCCTGCGCAATGAATTGAATATTCTTTCCCATTTCGTTCCGTAAACGCCCTTGTCACCAGCTAATTCCCAGAATTGTTGCATCCAGTCAAAATAGGCAAAGAATTCTAGGGAAAAAAGGAAAGCCAGAAAGAAAGGAAGCAGGAAAGAGAGGAATAAAGAGCAACGTGGCGAGAAAATAAAAGCCACGGTGTAGTCTTTCTCTGTTAGATAGATTTACGACAGCTCTGCTACTGCATGTCGAGGCCGCGGTAGTTGGCAACACTGAACCCGACAGTTGCCAAATAGCTATAATTCATCACAAATGCCGGGGTTTCGTACAAAGTACAACGTTGTATATAAATGGATGAGCCCATATCGTGTACTGGTCTCCTGCATTTATATCATATTGATAGTATTTCAGGAATATAAATTGCATGCAAGGATTATGGAAAAATGCGAGACGTGATGTATCTGCAAAATGTATATTTGTGTTTTAATTATCTCTGCGTATATCATGCTTTAAAATTTCTTCCATCGCGAAACAACAATAATATCGTAATGTAAGTTATTAAATATGATTAACATTTGAACTGGGGGAGAAAAAGAGACGCGGTATGTAGGAAATTTACTTTACATATAATTGTTTGTGACTCGTGTCTGTGTTTGTGTTATATTATAAAACTGTGCGTTATATATTCAGTGTTTTGACGACTCGAGCTGGAATTTGATGTATATATATATATCTGCACCCTTGTAAAAATATTATCGACGTTAGTGGGAACGTATGCAGTCACACCAAAGTAATTTTCACCCTGTGTAACGAAGAAAGAAAATCTATGACAAGACTTATTTGGGCGCTTTTATTTTCCTCGGGGAGCGTAGCACAAACGTACGGACGTCGGGACCTTTTTTCAGGAGACTCCATAGTATTTGTCTATAGTGATGTCACACATTTTTGCATTAGTCAATTGTCAATCACAAGAAAATCAGTAAAACGGGTTGGCCTTACTCGCTCCGTGGGGAGGGAGACTCCGCAGGGTGGCGCGATGGCCGGCGCGCATCCTCGTCACTTGATGAAACCACCGCCGTGCTCTGCTCTGAGCGATGGCCGCCGAGGGTTAGAAGTTCACAAGCTTCTTACGGCCTTCTTAATTGGAATTCATGAGATTTTGTTGATGCTGCGTGTGGGTAAGAAGGCCGGGCATCTCCTGAAATCATAAATTTCAGGATTCCTTACGAGTTTCTATAGGAAATAATGAAATATCACGCGCGGGGACCGGGGTGGCGCGATGGCGGACGCGGACGCTGGGCCCTATGTGTATGCTGGGCTGGGGGTTTCGAAGCCCGGCTTCAGTACTTCAGCGGACCCACGACTTCAGCTGACCCGCTCCCACTCAAAAATGCTGAACTATATACTATAGTCATGCGGGCTGTAAGCATGCATTTGATGCTCAGCATATTGTTAGCCTGCATGCGCTGCCCCGTGTACTTCACGTATCTAGTTTTAGAAATACACCACCTCCCCTCTCTCTTCAAATTACATATTTTACCTCTCTCTCTCTCTCTCTCTCTCTCTCTCTCTCTCTCTCCTTGTGTCCTCTAGCTCGCCCTTGTGTCCTCTATAGCTATACGCATTGTTACATATCCTTTACACTTCCAAGTACAATTCTAGGAGACTTGTTAGAATTCTCGAAAAGTTGTTATGATTATCTAAACGAATTCTAATCAAGACTTGCCCTAGTCTATAATGACTTAGAGGTTATTAATAAATTGGGAACGTTGAAATGAGAGCATTGGAAAACAAGCAGGCGATTGCGATGGCTGGCGCGGACGCTGAGCCTGGCGAATGTACTCAGCTGCCAAATGTCTCCAACTAACTATTTTCAAACGTGAATTAGTTGCGAGTTTGTATTTCTCTATGATTTATGTAATTAAAACACACCACTGATATTTATGCACTTTATGTAACCATTAGGTTCAGAATGTTCATTCAAACAAGGGCAGCGTTTAGAGAGGTTGTTCCAACGCCGCGTTCTGAACCCCTAAATGCGAATGAAAGCACTTTTTTTTTTTCTCTTTCTCTCTTTTTACCCCTTAAAATCTTGCACCCGAAAATTCTTAAATATTTTCAAATGCACCGCATTTCCACGTCACAATTACGCCCTTCCCCGAAAATGTCCCCGATATTTGGATATTTATAAAACTGTAATGAGTTCCCTTCTTTGGAAGCTCGCGTTTCAAAATCATTAATCTTATCACATTTCCCTCCCTTTTTTCGTTTTAACGTCTCTCTCTCTCTCTCTCTCTCAGACTCACACACACACACACACACACACAAATAAAAGTAAAATTGTGACAATACGGTTTGACGTACAACGATTACGTAAACTTCCAACATGTAGTTGGTTGACAATCAGGTTAGTTTTATATAAGGGCCATAATTTCTTTTTTTGTGTGCGTCGTTACGTATTCATTATAAGTCATGCTGAAACGAACTACTACCTACTACCTCCGGTGTTTGTTCACCCAGACTCTTAATGCTACAGTTGTTGGTGCAGTTCTGGTCGTATTGATTAGTTCCTGAAAACCCGACTGCATATTCCTTTGTTGCTAATTTCTCTCTTCATTTTGCGAAGTCAATACCGTGTTCGGGTTATTGCTTATCATGACATCCTATGTTCATAACCGTCAAAGATAAGTTTATCTTAGGAATATGTAGGAAGAGCTTGCTCTTAAATGTATTGCGTATTAGGAAAAATAACCCCGTCGACTGTTGTGTACAGAAATTTGAATAAATGAGTCTACGCCCGGACACGTAAGTATATTTCTTTATATCGTGGTAGTTTATGGCATACAGAACGTGAATAATAAGTGCAAGGTTTCTCCTTTTTGCATAATACGACGCGATATTGATTTCAGCGCCGAAATGTAAAAATAAGCATGCAATTAAGCCATATGCGTGCATATTAATAATAATAAAAGATTCATTCGTTACATCCGTCGATGGGAACTCTGAAATGTGTATCAAAATCGAGGGTTTAGGGCGTAAAGCCGCTGCCGGGGAAAGTTGCCACGCGCTGCAATACGAGCAACTTGACGCCCATTATTCAGTGTTTAATCATAAAGTTTGAGCGTTGTTATTTATACCACATACAGATTTGATTCTAGTTTGGCGGGTGAGGTCGCTTGAATGGGGATTCGTCGCCGGTGAGGGGAGAGAAATGGCGACGAAATAGCGTGGTGTGGTAAGGATGGGGAGTGTGGCGGTTCGGAGTGACTCCACGTACAGAATCTTACCAACTGTCGACCCGAGAACACCCCTTACGCACGCCACTGGACTATAGCATTTCGGTGCGATTTCTCACTCGTAGGGGCATTTAGTGTGTTGTGAGGGGGGTGACTTCACGGAAGGAGGCTCGTGTTGTGTGTGACATTTGCAAATCTTGGATTACAGCCGGGAATTAAAACTATATGTCGCTCCCAGCCTGATTTTAAAGAGAATTTCGGACCTCCTGCAGTGTTGCCACATCGGGGATATACCTTTGGTCTTCTGGCGCCCTCCTCCTCTCTCCTGCTGGATACGTCAACGCCGACGCTTTGTTGTCCTTTTCGTAGTTTTGTTCCATCAACGTCCTGTATATAAGAAAAAAAGTATATATATATATATATATTTTACAAAAAAAAAAAATGTTGTAGTGGTCAGTGATATAGTGAATGTGCCAGTGCTGTTTTTTTTTGTTACCTCTTAGTGTTTGTAGCATTTTGATTTGCAAGCAGGTATATATATAATTATACATATATTGCCCGGTATTACACCTCTTTGTCCGTGGGTCATTTTTTCTTTTTACAATTTATTTTGATTCGCCTGATTACCATCGCTTTTTTACACAAATACCCCCCAAAAAGTGCTAATAATCCCACTGACAGGATAGCACCGAGCATTGTGAGAGCACGGTAAGTCTTCAATTGATTTTTGTGTTGTTTTTTTTAGAGAGGCTTTGAAATCCTAATTGGAGGCCAGGCTTTATTTCAGGCAATATCTCTTCGTTTTTCCCTAAATTTCTGTTGTTTATGTTTTATTATTCCTTTTCTCTCGCTTGGCTATTGGATATTATTTTAACCCCGTAATCAACGTATATATATGTTATTGATCTTGGTGTCTGATTTTTTTTTTTATTTGTAAGTCATAGGATTTCGTGTACATAAAATGCTTTGCAAGAGTGGTGGGCCGAATATTACAATTCGTATTTATTTCTCCTATACACAAACATACACACAGTAAAGCATAGAATATTTTGCGTATAGTAGCCTGTTCAAAATGCTCAGATACATGTGAGCATTTACCAAATAGGCTTGGGTCTTCAACAATTTAAAGGAATTTATATATATATATATATATATATATATATATATATATATATATATGTGTGTGTGTGTGTGTGTGTGTGTAAACACTTGTTTTCAGTTGTGTGCATAAGTAATCATACCGTCAAATTTCAGGTTTTAACTATGTAACTAATATAAAAGATTTGATATTTACTTTGATAAAAATTTAGATAAACACCATGCCTGCGTTATTTTTATTTATCTTTGTCAGTCATGAAAAATGGCCATTAGTCCATGAACGGCTTATTCTTGGGTAAACATTTACCCTGTTGAAATCCATTTTCCAATATGAAACCAGGAAATCCATATTGTGAAATATATATATATATATATATATATATATATATATATATATATATATATATATATATATATATATAAAAAGCAGCGCTAACTCCCATGCAAGCACCTTAAACGTGTCATTGTTTATCAGTTTTTGTGTGTGGAATTCTTCTGCATATCGTCAGCCATCTTGAGTAGTAGGTTGTAAGTCAACCTAAGCCTTTCTTCCTCACTCCATTACCCAATCCACCCCGTCCTGCATCCCCTTGTCCTTTGCTCCCTCCCTTTCTCCTTCCCTCCACTCCCTCCCTCCCTCCTCCCCTTCCTCAACCCTTCAGCCACTGCAATCACCTTTGGCGTTATCACAGGTAGAAATGTAGAAAGGGTGAGGGTTCTGGAGAGGGGTTCTGGTGTTGTCCTGTCTAATCCCCTCCCCCAGCCTCCTACCCCTGTAGAGGGGGGAAGGGGATTTGGCTATGAGGTAGAGGGGGAGCATCTGTTAGAGTAAGGTTTCCTCACACTTATCCTCTCTCTCTCTCTCTCTCTCTCTCTCTCTCTCTCTCCTCTGGTAACATGCCTCTCCCAACCCCCACCCCCCCCCCCAACTCGTTGCCTCTCATGTGTCATCCTCCTCTGCTGTCCTCCAAAGGCCACAAACTAACGCACTTAACTTTGACAGAAAGAGTTTTACAAATTCTGGCCTGTTTTTTTTTTCTTCTTCTTTTTGGCTTAGATATTTCTCTTCCTTTTTGTTCCTTTATGTTCCTGCCCAGGTAAAGATGGCCTCCTGGCTAGTATTCTTTAATGAATTTTGTCTTGAACTAGGCTGAACTGATCGTTCTAATGTTTCATTTTAATGTTTTATGCAAGATTTTATTTAGATGTATATTTTTGTTCATTTCTGTCCTTTCCCTGTTAAAGATGGCATGTTGACTGATGTCATTAACGTATTCTTTAATTAATTTTGCCTTGAACTAGACCCAAGTAATCTTTCTAGTAGTGTTTTTTAAATATTTTCTTTGAAACTGGAATTGTTATCTAAAACCATCTCCCCCCAGCACCGTGACAACCGTTGTTTTCATTTGTGTTTGTTATATATTTTTTTATATGCGACTGCTGTTATTTTTTTATGGGTCTATAATGGAGGAGATGGCAACTGAGACTGTTTCTCAGAGGAGACTTGATATTGCCATGTTGGAGGATGGTAAAACTTTTTATGTGGGCTCTCTCTCTCTCTCTCTCTCTCTCTCTCTCTCTCTCTCTCTCTCTCTCTCTCTCTCTTATATAAGCTTTACTATATATATTTTCTGTTGTATTTACTTTTAATTGTTAACTATTTCTATTTAATTAAATTGGGAACTATTTCACTTCCTTATTAATGACTAAATCAGATCGTTTTCTGAACAGTACCCGTGTTTATAACTTTGTATTTTTATGATACATTGCCAACAGTCAATCTGGAGGTATTATTCAGTGTAATTTTGATCTAGGGAGCACACACACACACACACACACACACACGGCAGAGAAACGAGAGTGAGATGGATGAGGTGTCTACATAGATGAGACCCTCTATTAACCATGTTGAAGGGTTTTGGGGGGGGGGGAAGGGTTGGTGGGGTTTAAGAGATGGGTAGGCTACGAATATTTGGGTATTATGATAGAAGTAACTTTAATTTATAGTTGGTTTTTTGCTTCAGGCCTTGCGATATGTACAAATATTACATGCCATTATGATGTTGATGCTACTAGGTCTAGCTGACGCTTCCGAGCTTTCAGAAAGTTCGTAGAAATTAATTTCTTTTGAAAATGAATGACGCAATACTTCCATTGCATATTAAACATCTCCGTCAACATTATCCAGTTCATCTCTCGGCTATCAGTTAAGGAAAACGAGATAAGAGCCGCACTTCACAAACAAGCAATCAGCGTCGCTTGCTTAAATAACACGACACCAAGTCAAACTTGGTTAGCCTTTCAACTTTGAATTTACAGCTTGTTATTATGATACGATTCGAGTCCCTGGCTTGTTGTAGATCTCGACGGTCTTTGCGAAAATCGGTCTTAAGTGCTGATAGCGTAAGGTCGAAAATCTTTCATGCCGGCATTTGCCAAACGAGGTTGATTGAGAGATCAACTGATTTCGTTGGCAGTCTTCCTTTGTTTTGTAATTATATATAAATATATATGTGTATAAATATACATATATATATAATATTAGGTTAGCCAAGTATTTCCACTGTGCTATATTCGTATAAGACTCATAATTGGTTAAAAGCTTAATTACCAGCCTGATGTCTTGGTAACGAAGCCGATGCCTGAGTCATAAGTCTTAGCTAAGGGTTAGAACGTGAAGGACTTTTCTTTTAAATGTTTCGACTTCAGTTGGTTTTATTGTTGTTGATTAATGATGGCTAAATAAATAAAGTTGCTAATTATTACAATAACATCATGTTGTGACATTTTTGGGTGTTGTAACAAGGTTATTTCTCTGAATTAGCCATTGGTCAAAACATGCCATGTCATAACCTAATTCTGTGCTGGTCGCCACTATGTGGTGGGTGTTCTTGTCATATGACCGAGGTCTCTGCACATAGGAAGAGAGCGCTCTCTCTCTCTCTCTCTCTCTCTCTCTCTCTCTCTCTCTCTCAGTACACAGGACTAGTGATAGGCTATTGGGGCCAGTTTCATATGTTTAAAATGGGTTAATTGACACATCATTATTATTATTATTATTATTATTATATTATTATTATTATTATTATTTCCAGAGTAGCAATGTAGTTGAGTTATATTTATGTAAATGAGAGTTGTAGAAATCGTGCTGTATTCAGTAAGTAGGGTAAATTTTGGGGTATTTGTTCAGACACAATCTTAACCATTAGGAACGGCCCATTATTGCAATAGTTGTGAAAGATTAAGCTGTAGGACGCAACAGAATCTTACATGATGCAACCATCGTGCTCTCTCTCTCTCTCTCTCTCTCTCTCTCTCTCTCTCTCTCTCTCTCTCTCTCTCTCATACACACACACACACACACACACAGACAAGCACTGATGAATTTATACACTTACATTATATATAGGCCTATACACATATATACACACACACGAGAGAGAGAGAGCTGCCTGTACATTATATATTCTATAATGCTAAGTAAATAGAAGCATCAAGTATTCATTTGGAGAAAAGGCTATCTCGTCTTCAGCCCAAAATCGAGCTGTAGGAAATAATAATGTAAAGGGATTTCGTTTATTCACGTGAGTCGGATCAATAACCGGCCAGGTAACCCTAACCTACCTTGTAGCAGACTTTCAGTCAAGTTTCTGTATCCTGTTTCCCTAGTTGCTTTGGGAACGAGGGGGCTCTTGTTATAACCGTATAGGTTACAGTGTCGGCTTGGTTATTATATATGGGTGGGGTGTGTTCATTAAGTTAGTTATGAGGAAAATTAAATGCGTCGGTTATGTTGAATATGTCAGGGTATGTCAGCCTATATAAATATTAGACTATGTTGCTTCGTTGATAGACAGATATAAATACATTCTGTGATCACAAGTGATGAGGATTATAGAAGTTAGTTAATCTAAATACATAGTTTTCTTGTGTTAACATCAATTTTATTGCCATTTTTAACTTTACAGAACGCTATTAGATTACAGTAGTAGTCATTCATAATGTTACAATGTTTGTGTGTGTGCGTGTGTGTGTGGAATACATCTAGTGATATATTTATTTTAACAAACGAAAGAAAATCAGTCAAGTTTTTTGTGCATGGTATATACTTAAACTGTTTTGTTCCTGTTTAAGTTAAAATGATAATGTTACAATTCCGTTGGTTTGGCATTTTCCTTAGCCATTTTATTTCTATTTGTGAGTCTCTCTCTCTCTCTCTCTCTCTCTCTCTCTCTCTCTCTCTCTCGTGTTACCTGCAAGACGTTAGTGGCAAGGCAAAGCAATGCCAATCCGTTCCGTTTCTTCGGCAAGAAATTGCTTGCATGGCCCAGTATCGTAGGTGATGGCGATACTGCGAGCATTGTGGGGTAATGGTAATATACCAGTAATGGTAATGCCATTCCTGGTTTAGGGAATGGTGCACTGAAATTCGTATTCTCGGATATGACTGTACTAGCTTCTGTTGGTTTGTGGGTAATGGCGCCGGATGATAGTAATAGCATTAATGCAGCCATTTAAAATGATCATGAAAATGCTTGCATTGATTTTTCAACTCTCTCTCTCTCTCTCTCTCTCTCTCTCTCTCTCTCTCTCTCTCTCTCTCTCTCTCTCTCTCTCTCAGGCAGCAGCACCCTTTGTGTGAATTTTGTCTCCATAGGGTTGTATTACGTGAAGTAGTTTGTTTAAGCCACAGATTGATTCTGGGGGGAGGTTATTAGCCTAGTTAGTGGGGTTAGGGGGTTGCTTTTGAATAGTACGATAATCTCCGGGCGGCGTTTTTTTATTTATTTTTTTGTCGGGGAGGGAAACATAGGGTATGTTATCCCGGTAATGCTTGTGGTTACATGTTAGTAACCGTCGCTGTTTTGTTCTTAGGCTGATCACTGTAATTGTGTGGTTATGGTTAGGTTAGCAGTTGCACGTTTGGTCGTATGACACAATAAGAGGAACACACACACGGGAAGAAGAGCGGTATGGTATTGTTTATTTAACATTTTAGGAAATTTGGTTTCCATAGGATGTCTGAAAAGGAAACAAAGACCCGAGTTGTTTCCTTATTTGATCTTCTGGCTGCTAATTGAAACAGTAGGCATAATCTTGTCTTGAAACACTGGAGCCTCTTCATAAACTTATATTTGCCGTATGTGGAGTTCCTGTTCATTCCTGTATCCATAGACTTAATACTTATCTCTCTTCTTAGTCCACCAGCGTGTCCCTTTTGACGGGATTTCTGTTAAATTCATTTTATACGGTTGTAATTTTCACAGCTGTGTCTGTTTGTATGACCCTGTGCCCAATAAACACAGCACAAGTAACGCTATGAACATCCTGTTCATTTATGGTGTATAGTTGAGCGACTTCCAATTTAACCATAAAACCTAAAAGTTATATAAATAGGCCTACATACATACACACGGTGCATCGGTATTCCGATGGGTTGTACCGCAGTGCTTATAGAATACTGTATTCTTATTTTGTAACAGCACCTTAAACCTTCAAATACATCAGAAACTGGCAGGAGCGTAACAATTTTATGCTTAATCGATCCAGTTTAATCATGCAGAACACTGAGGTGTGTGGATCTGTAAAAGTGGTACGCACTTCTAACTGTCACATGACAGCTGGGACGTGCAGCGTAGACATTTTAAGAAGCCAAGTCTCTGAAAACACGTTGAAATGACGAGGAAGGAAAGTAAATGTTGAAGAAATTGAAGAATATTTCGTAGTTTTACATATTTTCCGTGCAGACTGACATCGAGAATAGAATAATAATAAAGCAATCATTCTTGTTAGGCGGTTTTCAAGGCTCGATGTGCGAGAAGAATATGATTGTTATACAAAAAGTAAAACTCCATTTCCCCTTGAATACACATTTGTCGTGTCGTAAAGTTCTTGTACTACACCCCCCTCCCGTCCCCTCCCCTCCCTGCGCCATAATAATACAGTAGTTTGTCATATGTGTAAAAGCGGCAGCAGGTAAAACAGGAAATGCGCTACACGCAAACGGAGTTTTTTTTTTTTCTTTTTCTTTTTCCTTTTCATTAAATGGTAGGAAATGCCACAAGCAGGGAGGAGGAAATAACTGGTAGGAGGGAGGAAAGAGGGAAGGTAGAAGCAGTGTGACGGTCGGCGGTTGTGATGTTTTGTTAGACTCACTGTAGAAATAGACCGAAATTTGTGATATTCACAGTTTTATGTTAATTTAAATATTACTTACAGCTTATGTCATTTACATTTTTACAGTGCAGTACGTTGTCATCAGTCATTTTGCATGGTTTTAAAATTTCCTCGTATTTCTGCATCGTATTTATCATTACATTCTAACATGGTTTAGAACTTAAGGTATAGGCCTATTAACATTAACGAAAATACATAGGCCTAAACTCCTCAGTCATATTTGTTCCCAATTCCACACACACTTTAAATTAACGATATCTGATACCAGAGTCTACTTTCCAATATACATATTATTTGTTGGGGGGTTCACAAAATAACTATTTTTATTAATTTATTTGTATCATCTGTTACACATTGTGAAATAATCAGTTGTGATTTTAGGCCTAACCGTTTTAGCTCTTGGGATAAATTACTTCTGCTTTAGAAGAGATTACAATTGTTATTATTTTAAATTTGTTGCATGCTTTCCTTTTCTCTTTTAGTATTTTATCCTATTTTCATTACCCCATTTCCCTTTCCCCATTTTTCTTTATGTACTCGTTTCTTTACTGCTTTTCTGTACCATATGGTCGTCTCTCTCTCTCTCTCTCTCTCTCTCTCTCTCTCTCTCTCTCTTCTGGAAGAAGCTTTTTCCTTTTCTGTAAACCCTCTTTTCCACACTCTGGCTTAATGCCTTACTCTACCTCCCCCCCCCCCACTCTTCCTTTTTCTTCCTCACTCGACCACCACTGCTTCCCAACACCGAGGACCAGGAACGACCACGTGGTCTCTCTCTCTCTCTCTCTCTCTCTCTCTCTCTCTCTCTCTCTCTCTCTCTCTCTCCGTGTGTTTCAGAATGAGAGGTAGTGTTTGATAAATAAGAATCTCGTTCTCACTCTTAAATTGGTTTTTTCTTTTACAAATGTTGGTTTGTTATAATTGGGAATTATATGAAATAATTTGTTTTGTCTGGTTCTGTCTTTCCCAACAAGATCCCGTGCTGGCATTGGGACTACCTTTATCTGACAACAACAAAAGTTATCGGTATTATGGGCGTTTTCTTCAGTATCAGTTTCCATACTCGAGTGATTTTGAAAGCGCTCACACAGGATAGAATTTCCTTTTGCATGTAGCGATGTGTACTCAGGGTATAAACACGAGGTCGTCTGCTATGGGTCTAAGCGTTTGTCTTCTGTTTGTCTCGAAGTAATGGAGGCTAGTTTCTCATTTACTTAAGAGAAATGGCTAAAGTGGAAATGTTTCCTTCTTGGGAATATTGTTAAGAGGCAGAGAAAATAAAAATGGCTGTGAGAAGACAGATACTAGGCCGATACCCCACTAGGCCTAGGCCTATATTGAAATGAGGAGATTCTGATTAACACGTGGCGGACGAGACAGTTTGGGTAAATCATCTTTGCTATGCTGGTATATCGTTCCTAAATGCTTTTGCTAATACATATTTTTGGAAGGAAAAGAAATATTCCCGGACCTCCCAAAGCCACTGTTCTTTGGCGATTAAATCTCCGTTGGTTCGCCAACAATTTCGATTAAATATTTTACATTTTTCCTGCGTCGGGAAAGATACAAAAATCTCTGGTTACCAGCACTCTCTCTCGGTTAAATCGCTTTGATAATGGAGGATAGAGAACGCTCGCTGTTATAAAATAGGTTTGCTCAGAGATTAGGTAGATAATAAACATTGGTTGTGCTTTGTTCTCATACCCAGCGTACAGTTTTAACTTTGACAATGACAGATTACGTGTGAACAAACAGACTGACATAGAGGGATGTTGACTGATGACACCAAAATAAAAAAAAAATGTAAATATACAGTTTTGTACACAAATTTGCACTGTTCTTTTGCATAATCTTGAAATAACTAAACTAACTGAAATTGACAGAATTAATTAGACTAAATTGGTCTTTCATATACTGAATTAGAGCTAAATAGCTCTTTCAGTGTCAACAAAAAATAAAATGAATGAGAAATTTTGATTCATAAACTAATGGGGAATTCTTGTTCATCACCATACTTGCATTGTGCTAGCACTCTTAAGGTTTGACTATTCTATAATTTATTGTGAGGCTTTGTGACCTCATTAGTAAAATTCAGTTCTCTCTCTCTCTCTCTCTCTCTCTCTCTCTCTCTCTCTCTCTCTCTCTCTCTCTCTCTCTCTCTCGTTGGTATGTAATATAAAGGTGAGGTGGTGTATTTAGTATTCATTTGTAGAGAATGATCTTGGGCATACTATTGTAGGCCTATGTAATAGGAGTATATATATATATATGTGTATGTATGTATGTATATTGTGTATGTAGCCTATGTATGTATGTATGTATATATAGTTTGTGTATATAAAGAAATCACACTTGTATAAGTGACATTTTCTGTATGTATATATACTGTATGTATATGTATATATATATATATATATATATATATATATATATATATATATATATATATATATATATATATATTATTATGTGAGGTTGATATACAGTATCTACTCATTTATCTTTCTTATTAGAAGCCGGTATTTTTCTTTTCGTTCGATACACAAGTGTTTAAGGACACAGCTGTATATCTCTTAGTATATCTCTTAGTTAATTCACTCGCTCCGTCGAAGGGTGAAAGTGATAAGTCACGCGAAGTTCTCTTGTAATTTATTGCTGTGTTATTCTGGAACACAAGACGGGTGATTAGGGTGAACATTTGATGTCTCTCTCTCTCTCTCTCTCTCTCTCTCTCTCTCTCTCTCTCTCTGTGTGTCACAAGTCTCGTCGATATGCTTTAGTCACGTATTGTTGCTATCGATTTGGGCGTTCATATAATGCTGGTGTCATCCTGTTATTCTCTCTCTCTCTCTCTCTCTCTCTCTCTCTCTCTCTCTCTCTCTCTCTCTCTCTCTCTCTCTCTCTCTCTCCGCATCCCGTTGGAAGGTAATAATTGGACCAAGGTATTTCTGTGCCATTTTCAACACCATTTAGTTCGGCGATTTCTCTCTCTCTCTCTCTCTCTCTCTCTCTCTCTCTCTCTCTCTCTCTCTCTCTCTCTCTCTCTCTCTTCCGCATAGGATTTGGGGAAGGAGGGAGGGATTTGGAGACCGAGAATGGTGGGGGAGGGTTTCAGTCATTGGGTAGGAAGGGAGGGAGGGAGGGAAGTGAATTTTTCTTCAGGAGGGAAATTCTCAGCCGAATCGAGCCATAGAAAGAAGACAAAAGTTGTCTGTGCAGGAAGTCTCTCTCATTTTCAGTCTTCTCCCGTTTTCTTCACTTCTCTCATCATTATTACCCTTTCCTCTCACCACCTCCTTTTTTTTTCTTTTGTTGCTCTTTTGCCAAACTTCATCTTCTTCATTCCCCCCCTTCTTTTTTTTACTTGATGTGAATTACTTATATTAGCAGTAACAAGTTTGGTAATCGAGGTTTAATGTAATTATGAAGCAGAGAGAGAGAGAGAGAGAGAGAGAGAGAGAGAGAGAGAGAGAGAGAGAGAGAGAGAGAGAGAGTGGAGTACAAGAAGAAGAGAGAGAAAAAAATCATAATAGATGAAGAGGTTCGAAGAAAGCAGAGATAATAAGAGATTAAAGTCTTTCTTCGAAGATGACGGCGGCGAGAACAAAGGGGAGAGAGAGAGAGAGAGAGAGAGAGTTGGGGGAAGATTTTTAAAAGTCCACCGCGTGTGATATCGGTGTCCGTTTTATTATTTTATTCTTTTTAAGTTATTTTAATGCTTGTAGATGTAGTTTTTATAAGCCACTACTTCCGGAGAATATAGTTCGATGATAGCGGAAGACCTTCGATCGGGAATTCATCGGGAATCGATTAGGAATCGATCGGGAATCGATGAGGAACTTCATCACATTTTAAAGATGAATGATTGAAGCTATAGTCTGTGTGCTCCTCCCGGTGACGTAGCTGCTGAACCCTTCATGAAGCTGAGAGAGAGAGAGAGAGAGAGAGAGAGAGAGAGAGCGTGTTAGTGGTAGTAGCAGCGTCATGGTATGTATGTATACCGGCTGAATGTAAATTAATGGAATATGCTATTGGAGGTTCTGGTTGAATTACCCACCGCCATTTCGGGTTGAGAGAGAGAGAGAGAGAGAGAGAGAGGGTTGTAATAACAATAGGGTGGGAATATGGGAATCCCAGAAGGAGTGAGATGAAGTGAGGGGAATTCTAGCAGGGACGGTTTATAAAGAGAGAGAGAGAGAGAGAGAGAGAGAATGGAACTTCCGGTGGTAATCTTGATATCGAAGGCCATGCGTATCTTATTATCTTGATGTTGCCTTTCCTTATTTGCTTTCCGTTCTTTAACTTTTTTTTTTTTGCTGCGAGGACGATCTAGAATTGAGAGAGAGAGAGAGAGAGAGAGAGAGAGAGAGAAAGGGGAAAGGGAAGGGAAAAGTAATTGGTAAAATGGAAGGGGAAACGGGACGGAGAATTACAGCCGAGACGAGAGAGAATAGAAAGGGGATGGAAGCGAGGGGAGACGCAAGTAATGGAAATAAATGGAGGAAGAGGGGAAATAAAAGAAGACTAATGTCATGTAGGAGAGGGTAAAGAGAGAGAGAGAGAGAGAGAGAGAGAGAGAGAAGGGGGCCTCAAGAAAGAAGTGACTAATATATATATATATATATATATATATATATATATAGAGAGAGAGAGAGAGAGAGAGAGAGAGAGAGAGAGAGAGAGAGAGAGAGAGAATGAATGTATAATATATATATATATATATATATAGAGAGAGAGAGAGAGAGAGAGAGAGAGAAGGGGCCTCAAGAAAGAAGTGACAATAATATATATATATATATATATATATATATATATATATATATATATATATATATAGAGAGAGAGAGAGAGAGAGAGAGAGAGAGAGAGAGAGAGAGAGAGAGAGAGAAACACAACCAGTCAAAAGGTACATTTGCGCTCGTGCATGCGCAAGTGATTCTCTCCTCCTCCTCTCTTGAAACCAGTGTTAACGGTGTATCTCTCTCTCTCTCTCTCTCTCTCTCTCTCTCTCTCTCTCTCTCCCTTCCCTTCTTCCCTTCGAAGCTGTTCCTTGAAATGTTTACGTTTTTCCTCTTTTCATTCCCCTCGCCTTTGTTGTTTCCCCTTCCTTTTCTCTCTCTCTCTCTCTGCTTCCTCCTCCTCCTCCTCCTCCTCCTGTTCTTCACTCTTCCCTAGCACTTGCGCACGCGCAGGCCCTCGCTGTCCAATCTGATATACATTCTCCCTTATTTCTCCACCCGTTTCTTATTTCCGCTCCCTTATTTGCTCCTGCGTTCTGATCCTTTATTTCTTTATATTTTCTCTTGCTTCTCTCTCTCTAACCGTTATTTCTGTTTTTGCCTTCTTTTTGTGTGTTATCCCATCTACGTGTTTACGCTTCCCCGTTGCCGTTCACACAGCTTTATTGCGGACGTTTATTTGTTCAATTATTACTGCGTCGTTTTTATTAGTTTCTTTTCTAATGCAAGGACCGTCGACTGTAATTGTTTTTCGTGTGCGAGCTGCAAGAAAAACGGATTGTTTATTCTGCTCACAGTTATCAGAGACTTGTTTATTTCCAGTTCTTTGTACGTCCCAAAGGTTGTAGTTCAGTTTTGAATGTTGTGTTTTGCGAGAAAATCGGTATAGATTTTTTTTTTTTAGTATGGCAAAAGGTAACGTGAAGATTGCGTTAGCAAGGGCTTTAAACCTTCTTTCCTCTCAGGTTAATGTTTCGTCTCTTAACAGCCAGCATTGTTATTGTAGTTATATAAAACTTTATGTTTGGATTCTGTTGTATATCTCTATTCCTTTAAAGACGATCACATGATAATGCAGTTTGAAATTCTGTATCTTTTATTTCTTGGTTATACCTATATTATATATACATACACACGTTTCATTGAATTACATTGTTACCTGCGTTTATTTCTTCCTTCTACCAATAACGAGTTTCATTGATTCACGTCGTTATCTGCAACCTTCCCATTAAAGTTGGCATCCATTCGGACCTGTTTTAGAATACATGAAGTTGATGTTCATACTGAAACCATATTAACATTACCAGATCCGTTTGGGAATGCTCCCATGGGATAGTTTCAACAGTAAACCATAACGTTACAGTTTTGTATTGAACCTGACCACGGTCCGAACACCAATATAGAAGTCACAGCAAGCGTCTCGTGTTCGTAACATCACAGCAACATTACAGCAACAGCAACACCACAGCAACTGTAATATGCATCTCACCTTCAGGGATGTATGTATATTACAGTTCGTGTTGTGTACTGGATCAATAAGTCTTGCTTTGCCTGCCAGTGACCCACCTTCCCTCTGTGCTGTAACAACCCACATGATTTAGGGGGGGTGGGGAAGGGAATCCGTAATTACTCCCCCTCCCCAATTCCCCTTGTAACTCTATCCGGGCTACCCCCCCCCTCTTTTTCTTCCTTTCTTACTCTCTCTTTCGTGTCAGGGGGGGAGAAAGGATTAAAATGCAAACTGTTTTAGAAGGTGATGTAGAGGAATGCGTTGCTAAGAGTTCAGTTGCTTCTTTGTAGATGTGAGGTTTACGTATATAGAAATGTCTGTAGAATTGGTGTAGTGCTACATGAAAAACCTGTGGTTGTTGAGGCCTGAGAGAGAGAGAGAGAGAGGTTTAAGCTTGGTTAAATGATGGAGAGAGAGAGGTTTAAGCTTGGTTAAATGATGGAGAGAGAGAGGTTTAAGCTTGGTTAAATGATGGAGAGAGAGAGGTTTAAGCTTGGTTAAATGATGGAGAGAGAGAGGTTTAAGCTTGGTTAAATGATGGAGAGAGAGAGAGAGATTAAAACATCGGTAGTATAGATAAATGATGGTCAGAGAGAGAGAGTTCTGAAGCTTGGTTAAGTGATGGAGAGAGAGAGAGAGAGAGATTAAAACATCAGTAGTATAGATAAATGATGGTCAGAGAGAGAGAGAGAGAGAGAGAGTGAGTTCTGAAGCTTGGTTAAGTGATGGAGAGAGAGAGAGAGAGAGAGAGAAAGATTAAAACATCAGTCGTATAGATAAATGATGGTCAGAGAGAGAGAGAGAGAGAGAGAGAGAGATTGCTTTCTAAGTAAAGTTCTTTAATGTTACTACAGTTTTACAGGCAAATTTACACCGTCATTGCCCAGGAAAAAGTATTCATTAGCTGTAGTGTCTCCTGTACGTGCAAGCTGTGGTTCTACGTACCAGGCTACGTACTCCGTACCTACAGAAGCCGTACCTTGTTCTCATTTCGTACCCTACATATCCGTACTCTTAGTTTCGAAGTTTCTCTTCTTGAGTTTCTGGGATGTGTCGGTATTTTTAAGGAATATCGTCTCCCCCGATCTTTCTGGCCGTTATTTAACTGTGTGTGATCTCTCTCTCTCTAACTGTGTGTGATCTCTCTCTCTCTCTCTCTCTCTCTCTCTCTCTCTCTCTCTCTCTCTCCATGACCATCATTTAACTAAGCTTCTGGTGTGTTGACTCTCTCTCTGGCCATTATTCAACTAAGCTTCTGATGTGATTCTCTCTCTCTCTCTCTCTCTCTCTCTCTCTCTCTCTCTCTCTCCATGACCATCATTTAACTAAGCCTCTGGTGTGTTGACTCTCTCTCTCTCTCTCTCTCTCCATGACCATCATTTAACTAAGCCTCTGGTGTGTTGACTCTCTCTCTCTCTCTCTCTCTCTCTCTCTCTCTCTCTCTCTCTCTGGCCATTATTCAACTAAGCTTCTAATGTGATTGTGTGTGTGTGTGTGAGTGACCTTCATCTAACTAAGCTACTGTCGTGTTGATCTCTCTCCCCCTCTCTCTCTCTCTCTCTCTCTCTGAACATCATTTAACTCTCTCTCTCTCTCTCTCTCTCTCTCTCTCTCTCTCTCTCTCTCTCTCTCTCTCATGCTGAGTATTCAGCTCATCAATAAAACCAGGCAGGCCGTCAAGAGGGGATCGTCTTCCAAGTTTGGTTGTTACCTGTCCAACGTGGTGCCCTTGAGCTGGCTTCTGATTGGTTAAAGGGGGGTTGTTTTCGCTTCCTGATTGGCCATTCGATGCCTTTCGGACCGTCTTGGAACTCGTCCGGATTTTTATTAGCTGTTGGAGTTCCGTCTGGATTTCATCTGATTTTTTTTTTTTTTTTTTTTTTTTTTTTTTTGGCTTTGATGAAAATTTTCTTTGAATTTTGTCTTTGGAGTTTTGAATTTTTTAAGGAGACGGATCAGTTTTGAGTTTACAGGGTGAGTTACTGAACGGGTTTTTGTAGTTTTGTATAAGAGAATGAGTCTCTCTCTCTCTCTCTCTCTCTCTCTCTCTCTCTCTCTCTCTCTTCACATTCGGGTGGGCAAAAGCCAGTCCATCGACTTGGCCTTATAATACAGGTTCATTAGACGGCTCTCGTTACCTTAGGGGAACGAGTATATCTTGCAGAAACAAGCTTCTCTCTCTCTCTCTCTCTCTCTCTCTCTCTCTCTCTCTCTCTCTCTCTCTCTCTCTCTCTCTCTCTCTCATATTCTTTGGTGATTTTATGCTGTAGGTTAGGTTTTCTTAATTAGTGCAGCAGAGAAATTTGAATTATGTTTGGATTATAAACCGAAATTAGCTTCTTTTATTATATATAAAGCTGAGATATATATTAACCTTATGTTTCTTTTCTCTAAATAAATATATATATATATATATATATATATATATATATATATATATATATATATATATATATATATATATATATAAATTTTATCTTTCATACACTGATCATTGTGGTAAAGGATTGTATGAAACGTTTTTGCTCCTTCTGTAAACTTTTGTATTTTATTGAGGACATAAATATGTCTTGAACAATAGGAATTTACACCAGAATGACAATTCTCTCACTTTGTAATGAAACTGGGCAACTTTATGCCCTTATGCAGCCCAAACCCGAAGACAGAAATGTATAATATATCATGTTGCATGACTTGCAACAGAGAGCAGTTATCACAAGCATTAAACTCTTTAAGTCTCGCCAATTCTTCTGTGCCCGTCATTCAAGTATTAATTAGTTTCTTTTTCGACCTGACATTTCGCCAAACAGTAGGTTAATGTTTTATCGTTTTATACAACTGTATGAGCCAGTCTGTTACCCACCTGTTTTATTATACAATCTGGCAGTATGTCGCTATATTTTATTTACTCATATATTTATTTATTGCCAATTCCCAGCGCCTCATGTCTTGCTTATTGCAAAAGTCGAGACGTGTTTGTCATGTCACGCTTAACGTATAATCAGTGATATTATTTTGTAACATTAAGCTCGTTAATCTGTAATGTATAACCAGTGATATGTTTTCTCATCCTATTAAGCCAGTTAATCTCCTTATAATTATCTTAATTCTAAAAGAAGGAACTTACTGATTTCATTAATTAATTATTTTTACGACCGTGGTATCAGGTTTAAATCGTTTTAGATCTGCGCGCAGTCGTCGTTCTTATGCTTTAGCACTTGGCAAGTGTAACTCGGTAAAGTTTTTCTTGAGTGTTTTAGCTGTCCGAGAGAAGCAGGGCTTTGTGTTTTATTCAAGGTCTAGATCACAGGTTTCTTTGTCTTGAGATATTGGTAATTGTGGTTTTTAACGTCATCAAGGGCCGTTTGCATTCAGGTTAGTTTTTGGTAAGAATTATAGAGGAACTCATGGGTTTGGGTCGGTAAAAGATAAGTTTGGTCATGTTGACGTTTGTATGTGATGATTTTAACAGTGGGGTTTGTTGCTCTCGTTATTAATGTTTTGATAACTGCTGTAGCTGTTAAACCCAATGGTTTATTACTCTCTTTTTAATAAGTGCTGTAGCTGTTAAACCCAATGGTTTATTGCTCTCGTTTTAATAACTGCTGTAGCTGTTAAACCCAATGGTTTATTACTCTCGTTTTAATAACTGCTGTAGCTGTTAAACCCCATGGTTTATTACTCGTTTTAATAAGTGCCGTAGCTGTTAAACCCAATGGTTTATTACTCTCGTTTTAATAACTGCTGTAGCTGTTAAAACCAATGGTTAATTACTCGTTTTAAAAACTGCTGTAACTGTTAAACCCGTTTTAATAAATGGTTAGCTTAAACCCAATGTGGTTTATTACTCTCGTTTTAATAACTGCTGTAGCTGTTAAACCCAATGGTTTATTACTCTCGTTTTAATAACTGCTGTAGCTGTTAAACCCAAGGGTTTATTACTCTCGTTTTAAAAACTGCTGTAGCCGTTAAACCCAATGATTTATTACTCTCGTTACCTGTGTTTTAACAACTGCTTCGGCTGTTAAATGAAGCTGTTTTAAAAATAGTCGCTTCAGTAAAATTCGAGTAGTTAACTGACACACCACTGTTTTGCTCCCTGGCTGGAAGGCTTAAGATAACATTCTGACATTTGAATGCGACAGTTTATTGAAGTGTATTAAGCTTCCTGGATCTCTCTCTCTCTCTCTCTCTCTCTCTCTCTCTCTCTCTCTCTCTCTCTCTCTCTCCGCCTTTGATAATCGAGGAAGGCTTAAAAATCATAAATCGGTTCGGTTGTAATTTCATCACCTTGAAGCTGTGTTTGTGCCAAGTCATGGGATCACTACAAAAAAAGGGGTTTGTCACTGGGTGATTAATCGCCATATTGTATTTCTCTGTACTTTTGTCTTATAATGACCTATGCTTAAGTGGCGTTTAGTGCTCGTAACTTGACGTGAGAAATTGTTTTGGTTTTTTTATTTTTAATGTTTTGGTTTTATGGTCCATTGAAACTCGAAGCTAAGTTTAGTAGTGGA
>NC_089771.1:29537883-29545383 GCF_040412425.1 Macrobrachium rosenbergii
ATTAAAACATGAGGGTGAAGCTTTCAGCTTTTAATTATGCAAAGTTATCATTTTGTTATCAATAGAGGAAGCAGTCTTTTTTTATTATAATTATGATAGTCCAGCACCTCGGGACAATGTTGAAGTTTTTTTATTCAAATGAAAAATATCTTTTGTCCGTTCACACATCGTCGGGAATGTGGGTTATAGATCGTCATGGAGAGAGAGAGAGAGAGAGAGAGAGAGAGAGAGAGAGAGAGGAGTTCCTATGGCAGTATGATGAACTGACCATTTCACTTGAACGCCGCACTTGAATGGCTTATAAGCAAATATTTACCGTCGCTTTGGAACGCGGTTTAATTCAGCCTGGGGTCATTTATACTCAGGGTTGAATAGGCCAGTATGTAAATGTCTGGGAGAGAGAGAGAGAGAAATGTGCCGATCGACTGTTTGTATGCCCTTCTGTGGTTGGGGGGCTTTACCCCTGATAGCCGGGGGGGGATGGGTTGGTTAGAGAGAGAGAGAGAGGTATGCTCACGCAATACTGCATTCAGTATTCGAGTCTTCGGTTATGGTAGGAATAAATTACGTCGGGATTGGAAGCCCATATCGAGTAGCTGCTGCCTTCACCATAAGAGAGAGAGAGAGAGAGAGAGAGAGAGAGAGAGAGAGAGGGTGGCCTCTAAACTGCGTCCAACTCCGTAGAATTTTCGTGGAAATTAACTTTCGTAGTTTTCGTCACAAATTATTTCAATATTTGATTCATGTAATTCCGTGATTCGGGAATCCGTACGACTGACGTCATATTTGGTAGCGTGTGAAAGAGTTGGCCTTAATCTTCTGTTGCATTGGTCCTCTCTCTCTCTCTCTCTCTCTCTCTCTCTCTCTCTCTCTCTCCTTGTCCTCGTTCTAGGCCTTGGGTTTACCAGTTGCCTGCTATAACATTTGTTCAGTTGCTCCGGACAAAGTTTAGTACAGAAAAATGCTCGTGACTTTTTTTGTTTTAATATCTGAATTAAAACAAAAACGTTTGGAACGCCATATTTATTTACATTTATAGAACGATGCTTCACGTACTTTTTAATTTATAAAGCTTTATCTTTTATTCTAGACAAAAATGATGGTTATTGAAATCTTTCTGCTGGGATATAGGAACCCCAATCATTTCTGCATCATCTACACAAAAACAACCTCTTCACTGCTTATGGGACACAGGAATCATTCCTTGTCCCTTTGTCGTGTGGACATTATATGGACAACTCTAGGGTGTAGGAAGCATTCCAGTCTTATTTAACTGAATTAAAAATGATTTGATATAAGGAAGACTGATGTCATGTTAGCCGTATACTAATGTAAAATCCTCATGTGTTTTATTCAGTCTTTTTTTCGAAAGTGGTGTTGTTTAGCTCTCTCTCTCTCTCTCTCTCTCTCTCTCTCTCTCTCTCTCTCTCTCTCTCTCTCTCTCTCTCTCTCTCTCTCACACACACAATAAAGGAAAGGACAAGTCAAAGAAGTGACAAGGAAATAAGAGCAGATGTCAGGCAGATAACGAACTGCATTGCATTGCCAAGAAATATAATTCTTATTATTACCAAATGGTGGAGAGAGAGAGAGCTGTATTTCATGATGGTGTTAATATGCTCAGTAGTATATTTGTGTGAAATATAATTTTTTTTTGTAATTTGGCATTGAACGTAAAACATTTCCATCCACTGTTATATGATAGTTAATATACACAAAGGAAATGTGTATAGATGTTTGTGTGAGAATATACAGTTGTTGCTATAACCTTTTTTTATCATTGAGCATTTTCCGTTTTGATATAATGCAGGTTATTACCTAATTTGAGTAAATAACTTTTTTTATATTGCTTAGTCAGTTTTGTCGTTTTTTCTGTATAGTATTTTAATGTATAGACGCTTTCTCATAAATAACAATAATAATAGTAATAACAAATTATTATTATTATTATTATTATTTTATATTATTATTATTATTATCATCATCTATGCGAAGGCTTGTATACCACAGCCTTCGCATGAATAATAATAATAATAATAATAATAATAATAATAATAATAATAATAATAATAATAATAATACTAAACTCATTCATATAAATTACAAACGTTTTCATTAATCTTAAACGTTCATAATCATGAAGACAAACGTTATTGCTCAATGAGGTCACGCCCGAACGTCACGACGGTCGACGCAATTATGGAGAGAGAGAGAGAGAGAGAGAGAGAGAGAGAGAAGGCGGGTTCCACTTTCGTTGGTATCATGTCGCCACTTGGCTCAAGTCAATTACGAGTAATATATGGTTGTGTAGCGTGACTGGACTTAGCTTGGATCCATGTCTCGGCCGATAATTCGGGTCATTAGAGATGTTTTAAGCCACAGGCGTTTTTATTTTTAATTGGATTGTGTTTCTCTCTCTCTCTCTCTCTCTCTCTCTCTCTCTCTCTCTCTCTCTCTCTCTCTCTCTCTGTGACTTGGTAAACTGTGGCAGTTTGTTCTGTTGCGTTTTCATTGTGATGTGTTTATGTATATGTATATATATATATATATATATATATATATATATATATATATATATATATATATATATATATATATATAATATATGATATATGTTTATTGGATAAACTGAAGGCAAGAGTGTGAAAAATTGGTTTAAATCTACGTAACGGTTTTGAATAGTATCTTTAAATCTCTCTCTCTCTCTCTCTCTCTCTCTCTCTCCATAAATTAATGTGTACATATAATTTGTTATTCTGCTTATTAATGCATTCGCGTTTTTAATATATAAAATTAGGTGACATTATATATATATATATATATATATATATATATATATATATATATATATATATATATATATATATATATATAATGTGAGTGTTTGTCTGTACGTATATACATTATATCACACGTACGCACATAAAAAAAAATACAAGCAAGCAAAAAGAATATCCACTCCCCTGCCTCCCATATTTGCTTTAGTTCCCCCTTGCAAGCAGCCATGCAAGCAGGCAGGCAGGCAGGCAGGCGGGTGCATGATAAATTATTTTGCAAGCTCATGAATGCTTTATCAGTGGAGCCTGACTAATGCATTGTTGGTGTAGCTGGAAAGCACGAGTCTATTCAATAATACTATTCAGTTACACTTCCAGTGTGCCTGGAACTGTGAGCGTCTCCGAGGGCTTGATTGTGATGATGATAATGAAATTTTGTACACACACACACACACACACACACTTGTATATGTAAATGTATATATTGTGTGTGTGTATCACATGTTATTTACATGTGCAACTTTACTGCAGGGAAAATGGAACACCGGGTTCAAATTCTGACCGGTTTCGGTTCTGTTTTTAAGACATTTTCAGGGGATTATTGCATAGTGACAGAAAATGACAAAATTGAACGCCGGGTTCAAATTCTGACCGGTTTCGGCTCTGTTTTTAAGACATGTTCAGGGGATTATTACATAGTGACAGAAAATGACAGTATATAGGCTGTAGAGGGACAGTCCGAACGAATATGTATGCATGTATATATGTGTGTGTATATATATATATATGTATATATATATACTGTATATATTATCGTCTCTTGTGGTTAGAGACACAATTCCATCAGCGAACTCGGCCCCACCTGCTTCCAGAAAGGTTAGAGTAGCCAGGTGGTGGGAAAGCCGGTGTGTGTCACGCAGGAAATTGGTAATAAAAGCTAAAGTAGATTGTAATATACTTCCTTGATCATTTGGGTATCAGTGGCAGGGGTATGGGAGGTAGTTGGGTATCTAAGGGTAGATGAATATGATATATATGATCTTTTAGGTAAACACGAACAGCAGAAAAATATAAGCTTGACAAAAATGGTCAAGCTCAGTAAGACTAATTTTTAGTTTTTTGAAAAGAAAACTATTGTGCCGGCTTTGTCTGTCCGTCCGCACTTTTTCTGTCCGCCCTCAGATCTGAAAAACTACTGAGGATAGAGGGCTGCAAATTGGTATGTTGATCAACCACCCTCCAATCATCAAACATACCAAATTTCCGCCCTCTAGCCTCAGTAGTTTTTTATATTTAAGATTAAAGTTAGCCATAATCGTGCATCTTGCACTGCTATAGGTACCAACAAAGGCCATCACCGAGCCTCGGCTGAGTTTCATTGGCTGTGGCTGAAAGTTTCATACAGCAGTATACGCTGTACAGAAAACTCGATTGCGCCGAAGGAACTTCGGGGCATTTTTTTACTCGCTTTAAGCAGCTGCTCATGCCGTATATGGAACTAATAGCTGAATTTGCATTGCCATCGGTGTTTGCAAACTGTTGCACAGAATGTTGAATCTGCAACATCCATTTGCACTGAGGAGATCCACGACACTTTGTCTTATTTTGAATCTGATGTGCATTTAGGAATGGGTGATTGAATTGACAGTGGTAGGAAAAAATTGTTATAAGTCACTGATATTTGTGGAGTATTATTATTTTATATATTATATTAGTATTATTATTATTACTATTATTATTGACTGTTCACTCTTCCTCTTCCTACTTAGCTAACTTTACGTAAATTCTTTATCTGCCTATGGTCTCTAACGGGTATTATTATTATTATTATTATTATTATTATTATTATTATTATTATTATTATTATTATTATTATTCAGTTCACTCTTCCTATATAGAGATGGAGATTGACGGCAGCATTTTGCCAAGTGAATCACATTCTACTTGCTTGGGAATGTTAAAATGCTTAGCACATCTCATACGCATCAGGAGGCCGTCAAATGTTTGTATAAAAAGTACCTAGACGGGCCTAGTAAAACATTTTGCTAAGGTTGATTGATATTAGGCCTAATATCTTGGCGTATGTAGGCCTATGTAGCATTAAAATTTTGATTAGAAAAAATATACACCATCATTTCATAAGTGCAGTTTTTAAAGCTGTATTGAATATTGATATGGTTGACTGGTTTTAGGCCTAATACAGTATGTAGGCCTATGCTGCATTAAAATTTCGAGTGTTATAAAAAAAACTCTAAAGCTGTACATGAATATTGAAAGTTGAAATCTACGAAGAACCGTTAGACTTACCTTTTACAAATTGACATATTGGCGTTCTGGTTATGGCGTTGATTGATTAGGAAGATAAGAGGGCCGATAGCTTCATGTAAGTTAGCTTATCGATGGTTGGAGGGGGCCGGGTAGGGGGTCGTAGAGTCTCTTAAGTAACTTACAGTTGAACTTGAGTAACATAAAGTTGAACTTCAGTAACTTGAAATTGAACTTAAGTAACTTGAAATTGTACTTAAGTAACATAAGATTGAAGTTAAGTAACTTGAAATTGAAAAATTTAAAAATTGAACTTAGGTAACTTACAACTGAACTTAAGTAACTTAAAATTGAACTTTAGTAACTTGAAATTGAACTTAAGTAAATTAAGATTGAAGTTAAGTAACTTTTGATTGAAGTTAACTAAAAATTGAACTTAGGCAACTTAAAATTAAACATAAGTAACCTAAAATTGAACCTAAGTAACGTAAAATTGAACTTAAGCAGCCTAAAATCAAACTTAAGTATCTTGAAATTGCAGGATAATTTTTTATTAGTTGTTGTCAAAGCAACTTATTAGACTGATATAAAAAACCATTTGTATGCAAGATCTCTGGATAATTATACATTACATTTCCAGGAATATAAAAAACCATGTAAAGACCTCTGGATAATTAACCCCAATCAAAAGAGTAGAAATCATGAAGAATCAGTAACAAACGCCTCTTGGAAACTGTAAGGTTATAGGGAACGGGATGGAAAATTTCGAAATCACTGTAGCCTACAGGATATGTATATGGGTTGTGTAACAGGATTTGATCATAAATGTTTAGCATCTATCGTAAACTGTGCCGTAAACGATAACGAAATACCTGATAATGAGATAAAGGTGATTGATTACCTCTCTCTCTCTCTCTCTCTCTCTCTCTCTCTCTCTCTCTCTCTCTCTCTCTCTCTCTCTCTCTCTCTCTCTCTCTCTATCAAAAAGGCGTTTACATTGTATTTTATTATGTATCACATACTCATCTATGATTTCATGTAATGTGTCAAAATGATTCTCTCTCTCTCTCTCTCTCTCTCTCTCTCTCTCTCTCTCTCTCTCTCTCTCTCTCTCTCTCTCTCATATCAAAAATGCGTTTCATACTCATCTGATTTCATTTTATTATGTATCATATATTCATATCAAAATGCGTTTCCATGTTTTATGATGTGTCACAATGATGTCATGTGATGTGTCTCTGATTCTCTCTCTCTCTCTCTCTCTCTCTCTCTCTCTCTCTCTCTCTCTCTCAGTGGATTTTTCCTTCTCAGTGACAATATTGCCAGTCATTTTATGCTTGCTGTCATTCAGAGAAGATCGAGACGAGTCGAGGTCGTATATCTTGACCTCCGAACCTCGAGGTCATATATATTTTGACCTCCTCCTACATGACCTCTGAAGATATCTGCCAATATAGGGACATGCCCCGGAGACAGGGGGACGAAGGCAGAGACCTCTCTGAGATCGTAAACATCCTCAGGCGGACGTTATCTTAGGCCGAAGGGCATCCCATGACTAAGGGCTGTGTGTTGTTTATGTTTACTTGTTTAGAGTGCGTTCGTTTTTTGTTTTATCTGATGCAGTGTTGCCAGTACTGTGTATGATTAGGTGTTGTTAAATTTTAAAATTTCTGTTCGTTTTTTTTTACTTTTATTTATTTATTTATTATTATTATTATTATTATTATTATTATTATTAAGAAGGCATCGTGCTTACCCCATACAAATGGGAAAAGAGCACGTTAAAAAGAAAACGATTATTATTATTATTATTATTATTGAAAAGGATGGCTGTATTATGCGAATTTATCTTATATAGTTTAAAAGAGGGTCTACTCCCTTCATATTATTATTATTATTATTGCTGATTCTTCAGTAATTATATGGTGAGACTTGGTTTGCGTTCGTGATCAAAAACCTGAAATTTTAAGTAGAGTAGATTTAACCTTACTTGTGGTATAGAAACTCGTGGGTTTGACAGTAAAGTAGGGAAGTGTGTAAGTGTTTTATATATATAAAAGTACAAAGAAGCACTTACAGCGATAAAACATTTCTCTTTGTGTGTTAACAAACTAAATAAGAACTGGTCGCTGCCGGTACTCCTGAACTGATAATTATTATTATTTAATACGTGCCATTATGGCTGCGTCCTTAATGAAAACAGACTAAAATTTTTGCTAAATATTTTTTCTATGTGTATTGATATTTATAGTAACCTAAACCTTTCGATACTATCACTTTGAAGTCTAAACTGATGCAATGCATTACTACCCTAATACAATCCTCCTTGTATTTTCATAATTTACTTACATTTTTATCTGTTTATTAATTTGTTAATTTGTTTTTTTTTTTAATAAGTGATCTCTTTTTTCTGTTATTTCCTTTCTTTGGAAGCTTGAATTTCAAGTCGCTGGCCCCT
>NC_089771.1:29550383-29635383 GCF_040412425.1 Macrobrachium rosenbergii
CTGAAACTGTTAAGTTTTTTGTGATAATTACCAGTAATATATAATTTCTTCAAAACTTATAGTCTTTTTCAAATTTCAGACTGATTTATCAGTCTTAGGTTAATATATTTATGTTCTAAATTCAGTGGCTTACAACTGAAATGAAAATCCAACTGCATATGAAGGATTTGATGAAATTAAAAAAAATAAAAACGTCGAGTGAAAGAATTTTCATCCGACCTTTTTTGTAATAAAAGAATCTAAATACAATGTTTGCAAAAATTTTAAATGTATAAAGATAACTGGTTTTAAATTGTAAGGACATATAAGTATGGTAAATAACAAGCGTATCTGGGTGTGTATGGGTGCAGATAGAACCAAGGGAGAGAGAGAGAGATAAGTGGAATTAGAGAACAACGCCAGAGAGAGAGAGAGAGAGAGAGAGAGAGAGAGAGAGAGAGAGAGAGAGATTGATAAGTGGAAGTGAGTGACAGTTCGTCGCTGGAATGAAGCAGGGTAGAGTCCATGGTGGGAGGTGGATGGCCTTAGCTGGTTGTGCGAGTGGATGCGGCGGTTGGGGAGAGGGGGATTTGGGGTGTTGGGCGGGGAAGGGGTTCCCCTAGAGAGCGAGTGCAACTGATAGCTGGCTGTCTGTATTAATTCCCCATGTCAGGCCAACATTTGTTGTCTGCGCACTGCTCCACTCTACATGCCACTGTACAACGGCATGTACTTAGAACATGACATCAATACTGAAATTCAGGCGCAGAATTCAAACGGTCTGTATGTTCAGAGTTCCTCCTGGTGGGGGAGGAGGAGGAGGAGGTTCGTGTAGGCGTCGTTGTAGTGGGTATTCGTATCGGTTTTTTTTTCCTTTCCCCTCTAGGGACGAAGAAAAGTAGGAAGAAAGGAAGGTATGCCACATGCATTCCCTCCTGCGTTCCTTGCAGCCTTGCAGTAATGTCGCCGTTGAATAAAGTGCGATGTGTTTGTGTGCAGTGCTCTCTCTCTCTCTCTCTCTCTCTCTCTCTCTCTCTCTCTCTCTCTCTCTCTCTCTCTCTCTCTCGTGGATGTTGACATCGTTGCTTGACAAATCGTTCGTCGTGTGCTTGTGTTGATTTGCTTTTCGTTATTTGCGCTCTGAAAGGTTCGCGCCTTTGCAGTCATAAGGCTTGATTGGTCACTATTAGATGGAATATGAACACGAGGTTCTTGGGTGAAAACCAATTATGAGACTAATTCTATATGGGGAAAACTAATTGTAAGACTATTGATTATAAGTGGAGAAAACGAATTATGAGGCAAATGTTCCTATTATATATGTTTATGAAGACTAAAAAGGATCCTTGATTACGTTGTGGTATTATATATTTGCCTCCATTTTTGGGGCAATACATAGGCCTAGTATGTATGTGGTGGTGATGTTGTGAGGAGATTGTGGGTGATGGTTTGATGGTGATGGTGATGATGATGATGATGGCGTGGCCGCGGGCTATTGGTCAGTCGCCCCTCGGTATCGACCAATAAATTTCCGGCTCGCGAGCGTTTTTCTGGTTTTGTCAAGCCGCATTGCCACCATCTGGACGGGATTTGGCGCGCACCGTGGAATGGCGGGAACTTCACCCATCTTCTTGTAGTCTTTCCAAGCTCGCGGTGCGACCTTGTCTAGTTTGTTTGTTTGTATTCATTGCCTGTTTATGACAATATATATATATATATATATTTATATATATATATGAATGTGTTCTACTGTGATACAGCAGTATAATATGAAGATAAAAAGTCCCATAAAACACTATGTGAGCTTTGCAACAGGGGTACAGAAGGAAGTGTTCGAAATATATGGTTGAAACGTTCAAATAATGTTTTATGAACGTTTTCTTATCTTCATATATATATATATATATATATATATATATATATATATATACATACACATTATAATTTATAGTACGTGTACCCGACCGAACGAATAAATGCGTACGAATTTACAAACGTTAAGCCCAATTTGCCTCACGCTGTCAGTAATATCAGAACAATGGCGAATTAGTGCCGCTATTGTGAATGACAGGGAGGTTTTATTGGGGATTCGATGGATACAGTTTGATTAATGTTTTCGGACGCGGGATTCCTCCTCCTCCCCCCCTCTCCCCCCTACCTCCACACACACACACTCTCTCTCTCTCTCTGTCAGTGGCTGAAGGAAGTGGGTTTTATTTTTATTTTTTTTTTTAGATAGGTGCACAGAAAAAGAAATGTTTGGGCCTTCGTTACCGTTTTCACAATGTTTAATTAATTCCCTTCCTGGTACAGTACATACGTAAGTGCTGCTCCCTCTGCGTCCGAACCTTGCTAAGTTACAAGCGTGTCCGAAATTCCCCGAAACTATCTGAACAGATGGTGCCGACTCGCCATTGGTTTTATTGCCGAAGCAGCTGGTACTTAAGCCAGTTGTATTACGTGTAAAAGGGTCGTCTTGTGTCTTTTCAATTCCGTAGCGTTGGACAGGTTAATTAGTGCGCATAGGTGCTTGGGTGTTATGGTAAACGCAAGGTCCTTTAAATATACTCAAGAGTATATTTAAAGGACCTTGGTTAAACGAATGGGCTAGATTATTTACGTTTTCGTGGAGTTCTTTGCTCTTAACATCTTGTGATTTATACTTTTGTCAAGTAATTTTTGTACCTTTTACGAAAACAGTTCTTTTGAAAGTGTTTTATAAATGCACATTGCATTTCATGCGCTTTATGAATACATATATATATATACTGTAGATATTGTTCAAAACTTTATCTGTTTGAGTGTGAGCAGCTGTGACAAGGTTTTAACTACAAGTATTTGTTGCTTAATATTTACAAGTACATAAAACTCACTTGTGGGCGAGTGACGAAACCAGTAATAATGGTTTAAAAATAAATAAATTTAAAGTTTCGGAGGCCATTTGTGGAACCTCTCTTGAGGACAGATCAGTTGAACATCGCATGCAAGCAAACGCGGATTTGGAAATCTTTGCGGGTCCATTTCCAATGTAGCACAAGCGGCCGTTAGTGTATCGCCATTGCATTGAATTGGTGCATTAACCTCCTGTCAGCGGGCAGTCGTTGAGTGTGACCGCACACGGTGTGCATTCTCTGATGTGGCACTGTCACGTGACTTGGAAGTAACCAATCACAAAGGCGCAAGTCGTATCACGTGACCGGTTTTGTTTCGTGCTAGCCAATCAATGACACGGATCATTAGACTCAAAGGACCAAACCTCACGTTAGACCGATAGTGGCGTCCGCTCTTTCTCTCTCCCTCCCTCCGTTATATCTGGTTTCCCTTCCCCTTCTTCCTCCATTTAACCTTTTACTTCCAAAGATAAAGATAGGGGATGGAGGATCCCTTCCCTTCCCTCTCCGTATTCATCCGTCCCTTTTCGATGAAGATCGTCAGATGACGATTGCCCAGATAATGCTCTTTATTCTCCTTTGCTCGTATGTGACCTTTCTGCCGTAGGGGTGAATGTGTAAGTCCTTGCAACGGGATTTTCAGCTTCAACGTCGGTGTGCAATTTGGCTTTGTTAGTTTGCCTTCACATTGTACATGTGGTCACCATTATAGTTGCTGTTAAAAAGGTACTTCTATCGAAGGCAGTTGCTGTGAATATGTATACACACTCTTAAAACCTAAATTGACAACGGTGTCTGATAATTCTATTTATCAGTGGATAATGGCTGTTCTCACAGATCTTCCGGGTTGGAACGGCGCAAGTTTGAGAAATATATAAGAGGATGAAATGGGAGTAGGCCTAATGATAGAGAAGGAAAAGAGTAAAATGGAAGTAGGACTAATGAAAAAATAGAAAAAAAACAGGGGAAACGTAGTGATTCCAAAGCTTATTGGTGAATGGGACAAATGTTTCATCGAACTGTATAATCTGAAGATTGATCAGATACAGTGATAAGCAAAATCAGCTGGTCAGGGGAGGTTTTAGTATCCAAATCACGTGTTCACTTATACAAAAACAGATACATTTGCCAAACTCTATAGGAACTACATTGTACTTGGAATAATGCGTTCGTATACAAAGTATTGCTGATTCCATTGAAATGAAATAGTTGAAACGAATTTGGCAAGTCTGATGTTTTGAGGAGCGTTAGAACGCGGCTAAATGGCATTTGCCTGCCAGTACGAATGATGATTTATTTTCATGGCATTGTTAACATTTTCTTTCTCTCTCTCACTTTGTCACGTAGCGACATGGCCGAGGAGAGATACGGCTGTCGGGGCGAGGGGAGGAGAGACAGAGGTTTGGGTCTAGGGGGAGGTTGGTATTGCTGAGGATTCTTTTCCTTCGATTTCCCTGTTACATTGGCCGACTCTCTCTCTCTCTCTCTCTCTGTTTTTTTTCTTTGGTAAGACCGCGTTCTTACAAGTAAGCCTGAATGTTCTCTTGCATCCGGGAGGCCATAGTTTCGTGTATATCTGTTCTCTAGGCTGAACCAAAGCTCCTGAGAGACATCTTTACTTTGAATCTCTCTCTCTCTCTCTCTCTTTGGTAAGACCCGTGTGTTTACAAGCTTGAACGCTGTCATAAGTCTGTTCTCTAGGCCGAACCAAAAGCTCTTCACAGACGCCTTTACTCTGAAGAACTGGATTTGCCTGAGAACGTGACAAGTCATTAAATGAGGAGTTTGCGTCCAAGGAGAATCCTTTTCCCTTTCTGTAACTGAGAGCGGCGCACGTTTCATACAGTCCCCTTTAGACTATAAAATTACGAATTCCTATTGACTGGGAAGTAGGATTTTGTGTCTTTCCCGAATGAGAGAAGAGAGAGGTTCTTCTTCATGTGGCTTCATGTTGTTCATGTGTGTGTGTATGTTTGCGCGCGCGCGCTTGCGAGAGCGTGAGTAATAGTCATCCACTGGCGGGGAAAACAAACAGATTTAGAAGACACCAAAGAGACGGTTAGATTGACGACCCGGCGAGGTTATGTGAAGAGATTTTTGTAATGGGGTGGGGTGGGGGGCGGTAATGGTGAGGGGAGGCTGTGGGGGTGAGAGAGGGGAGGAGGGAATGAATAGCAGAAGTGTTATTAGTCAGATGGCTGGGGGATTTATTCACGCCCTCCGCCCATGCATGATAAGAGAGGGCAGGATGGGGGAGGGGTGGGGGGGAGGAGGTTAGGGGTAGTGATACCGGCTTGGGAGCTTGAGAATGAGGTGTGCATTAGAACTCTCTCTCTCTCTCTCTCTCTCTCTCTCTCTCTCTCTCTCTCTCTCTCTCTCTCTCTCTCGTCGATTGTCAAGTACAACTTGGGTGTGACGTTGGTACGTATATGGACAGTGATTTTGTGTCTTATGACGCCTAAAGTTACAGTAATAACAGACTGTGTGAATGTAATGACGTAGTTTGTCATAAGCAATGATGTTAATGTAATTGAGTAATTAAATTGAATTGTTTTCTCACCAGAACATAATTGAGGTTGATATTATGATACATAGATCTGCAGCGAAAGTTCCGATGATATATATTATATACAGTATAATGAGAGAGAACTGATAACTATGTGACCAGTTACTAACGAGAGCCACATCAAAAACCTCTCATTATTTTAAAGGAGATGACTCAGCAGAAGATAAGGGAAAAAAAAATAATCAACAGCTGTTGATGATCACCTAAAACCAACCACGAGCCTTCAGTGGTGGTACCAGCATTTGTGGATGGATGAGCGATAAGTAAGATGGCCGTGATGGATGAGCTTGGATGATGGCTGGATGAGGAGGTAATTGGTAATATAATCCTATGCGTTGTCTTGAATGGGCCTAAAGGAAATGATGGAACATAAAGTTGGATATTCTTATACTTTATTTTTATTCTTTTTGAAGGTTTGGTGTAGATTTAAGTGATACTGATTCGATTGCTTCGTTAAATGCCAAGGCGATTTTCTAGGCTGAGGAGAAAGAGGTTGATGAAACGTATCTTTTGAGAGAGAGAGAGAGAGAGCAAACAGTTCTTGGACAGTATTGCGAAAGAGAGGGAACGCGAATGATAGTGGAAAATGGAAATAAAGATTTTTGTACTGAAATTCTCTCTCTCTCTCTCTCTCTCTCTCTCTCTCTCTCTCTCTCTCTCTCTCTCTCTCTCTGTAGAAGACCAAGCAAAGGATACTGTTGGGGAAATTTTGATAGCTTGACAGATAATTGCACATGCGCAAGAATCGTATATCGAAAGATTTACGTAAAATATATTTTTATATACAGATCTGCAGTGGGCGGCGGCTGAGTGAGTGAGTGGGCGTAACTCTTCAGAATTTAAGCGTTCATGGGCGGGACTTTTGGGGCCTTGCTTGCTGACATTCGTTGCGACAGAGATTAAATAGAAAAATAGTTCGAATGAAAGCGTAGAAATATTTTTTAAGGAAGGGATATGTGAAAGTTGAGCAGAATTTTACACAAGATTATATATATATATATATATATATATATATATATATATATATAATATATACATATATATATATATATATACATACATACATACATACATACATACATACGAGAGAGTGGTATGCATATTTCTCTACAGTTGGCCTAGACCAACATCAACATAAACATATGTTTACTTTGTGTAATCGCAGTCGACAAAGAGGATCCAACTGGTCGATGAAGATGGTAACTTTACATAATTGAGTTTCCAGGGGTTACCGGAAATGCTGCTTGAGTCTGAGAGAGAGAGAGAGAGAGAGAGAGCAGGCGTTTGCAGAACAAAAAGGAGGGAGTGGTGTTGGTGTCTGGGTGGTCCCGGACGTGAGGGGAGGTGTTGGGCAGGTGGGAAGACCCTCGTGCGATGGTCTTCGTTTTGTCTTTCCAATAATTAATGGAGTGTTGGCAGAAATGGCTCTTTGGGGAAGGGGGAGAATGGACCCCTTCAGGTCGGGGGTGGAAGGGGTTGCTACTTCCCCAGGCCTCGTGGTCGTATAATATTGGTGTGATTGATATTCGTGGTTTAGTGATTATTCGTGATTGTGGTGTTGCGTTCGCTCCCTGGGGTTTGTTGGGCGGCTGTCGCGTTGTAACTCTCTCTCTCTCTCTCTCTCTCTCTCTCTCTCTCTCTCTCTCTCTCTCTCTCTCATAAAAAGGACTAACAGCTGATTTGGGCAAGATGTTCACATTTTCTTTTTTGTCAGTTCATAGAATCATTCTCTCTCTCTCTCTCTCTCTCGTGACAGGCTGTCTTACAACTAATTAGGGCAAGATTTGCGCATTTTGTATTTAACCAGTTCATAGTATCATTAACCCCGTTTCAAATATTTGCATAAATGATGACACACACACACATAGCTAGTAAAGGTCCCTCTTTCACTGAAAGTGAAGCTCTTCATCTCCTTTTAAACCCACAGCACAACACAACAGCAATAATAATAATAATAATAATAATAATAATGATAGTGAAGAAACCCACAGTGGTGTAAGTGTAAATATACACTACTGTATATTTCTAATATATATATATTTACACTCACACCACTGGCTTTCTTCACCATTTTAGTGACTCATGCTATGATGACGTTTCTGTGAATAATAATAATAATAATACTCTTTTAGGCGACCGTTCTGGGCCGTAATGAAGGTGATATTGCTCCGTCATTAAGTTCGATATTGCTTTAATCCCTCCGATTACATTACGTACCGTCATTTTGAATCCGTTGCGTTGTCGTTTTAGTGCGCGATCCGTTTTGCTTGCAATGCTTGTTCCTGCTTTTTAATTTTAATATAGAATCTGCTGGTTAATGTATTACCAGATGCGTATGTAGTAATTACTGCAGAATCTGTTGGTCACTTATACCAGATACGTACGTAGTTGTGTTGATTATTTCTTGTTTATATATATATATATATATATATATACACACACAGTCAGTAAGCTACAAACGTCCTTTAATATCAATTCAGCTCTGCCCTCGGAAATAATATATTTTCACATATATTGAAGGGGAATTTTTATTTATAATAAGTTCATCGTCCGTGAATCACGGTGATGTGATAAAAAGTCATATATATGTTATGTATATTTGTGTGTATGTGTGTGTGTGTGTGTGTGTGTGTGTGTGTTGAGGAAAACTACTCAGATAAAAATCTGCGAGTTGGAGAAAAGTTAAGTCTCATTTGAAAATGGATTAGAGCTCACGCCTCGGCGCATGACGAACCTTTCAAGTTCAAAGACTGCTTTCGAAGCCTTGCACAAGGCTCTGGCCTTGGCTTCATCTGTTGCATATGACGAATGTCAAGCTTCCGGACTTTGTGGTTTAGTGATTAAGTCGGCGTGGTTTCTGTGGTGGGTGGGGGGAGGAGTGGGGGAGGGGGGGATTAAGAAACCCTACAAGAAGTGGGTAGGTGTTGTAGTGGATGAAAGGAGTGGGAGGGAGTAGAATGGAGGAGTTTGCTTATCTTCAAAGAAGGAAAAAAAAAAAACAAGACGAACGATGTTTACTTTGTGTTATTTGTTCAGTTGCCTCTGCGGGTAGTGCTTTGTACTGTACTCTCTCTCTCTCTCTCTCTCTCTCTCTCTCTCTCTCTCTCTCTCTCTCTCTGTTATTAGAAATGTTCAAATCAGTGTCTTCTGCCTCAATTATTCAACTTTTCTGTTGTCATATTCGTTATCATTCCCATTCCCTCCCGTAGTATGCCATGTTTGCCTCCTCTCTCTCTCTCTCTCTCTCTCTCTCTCTCTCTCTCTCTCTCTCTCTCTCTCTCCCTTTCCGCCTTTGTCCGTGGGATCAGTGGCTACACCATATTTGAATCGCCATTCGCACTCTTTCCCTTTCTCCCTCCTCTTCCTCTTCCTCTTCCTCTACCATAATCATCATCATCACCACCACCCCCACCGCAAGGACGTATCACTGCTTTCACTATAGTTTCGTCATTTCTCACGATTACGGAGGAGGAGGATTATTCGCCGTTTCCTTCGTTCCCCTCTTTCGGTTCCTCCAAGAATTCCGAAATAACTGCAGTTCGTTCGTCCGTGCAGTAGTCATTTCCGTCATTTGTCATTTCCCGGCATCAATTTTAAACGGTATCATTTATCGGTTGTCATTTCCCAGCGTCATTTTTAAATCTGGTATCATTTATAGCGGTTGTCATTTCCCGGCATTTTGTTTAAACAGCGCATTATTTCCATCAGTTGTCATTTCCCAGCGCCGTTTTTAAATCGGTTATCATTTGTAGCGGTTGTCATTTCCCGGCATCGTGGTTAAACAGCCTATCATTTCCATGAGTTGTCATTTCCCAGCGTCATTTTCAAACGGGGCATCATTTCCACCGGTAGGATCTGCGGCGACGTTCGCCAGCGATTGTCATCAGCGTAATGATATCATTTTCCTTCTTCGTAGTTTTTTGTTGGGGGAGGAGGGAGAGAGAGGAGGGACTTTGGTGATCATGGTGGTGGTGATTTTTACGTCCTCCTCCTCCTCGTCCTCCTCCTCCTCCTCCTACTCCTCCTCTTCTTCGTCTTCTTCTTCTTCTGAATACCAGGGAACTTTAGGGACTATTCAGAGGGCCTTTTGCCATCGGGGCCTTGTGGCTATAAAGGGTCGCTTCTCTGTAAGGCTGGGGCTTCTGAAGGGCGTGGTCACCTCAGCGTATTTTCCCAGTTTTTGGCGAAAACGACGACCCTCTGACCCATTTATCACATTACTAAATTGTAGCTCGGCTCTGGAATCTAAATGGATTGCCCTGCGTTCGTTCATTTTTGTTTTTTTCTTTTTTTAGGTTTTCTTAAAACAAATTGATCTGAGAGATTAAAAAAAAAAAAAAAGTAAGACAAGTCTCTTAATGAATGGAACCCGTTTGAGAAATCCAGTAAGATAGGGAGAGTTTTTGTATTTTGAGTTCTTGATATTTTTTTTAATCAACTTTTTAAAAATTGTTTTTTGTTTATGTCGGGTTGAAACTTGAACTGAGGTGAAAGTATACGAAGGTGTCTATATGTTACTAAGGAAGATTACTGGTAATTGAGGTTAATAGAAATCTTATTCCTTTACTTATTTGTTTTATATTTATTGAGTTTTAAATCTGCCTGTAACGAAGAAGTTCTTGTAAAATATAAGGAAATATTTGAAATTAGCAAGTCGAAAAATATGGAATTAAACTCATTTTGTCTGCACAGTTTCGAATTCATTGAGGTCAGAAATGATAATTAGATAATAGTTTAGCAGTTCACGGAGTCAAGTTCTCTCTCTCTCTCTCTCTCTCTCTCCTCTCTCTCTCTCTCTCTCTCTCTCTCTCCATCTCCATGTCTATCTAAGGTTTTCCTTTTGTGCCCCACCTCCTTCATAATGACTTTCAGACCGCCTACAAAAGAAAACCCCTGATTAATCGTTGGAACCATATATTAAACTCCCACTTCTGGTCCCACTACAACCCCCCTACATACCACCAGTTCCCCCCCCCCTCTCCCTCCCACTCCCTTATTGCAGCGATCATTAAAGGCCTTGCAAGTTGAGGAACGAAGTTTGCAACAAAGTCATGGTCCCGTGAGGGTTATCATGGAGGAGGGGGGGGAATTGGGAACTTGCTGGTACCCATTCCCCCCTCCCCCTACCCAGCTGCGTTTCTGTGTTGTGAGGACCTTTAAGGCATCGATGTGCTCTCTCTCTCTCTCTCTCTCTCTCTCTCTCTCTCTCTCTCTCTCTCTCTCTCAAATGAATTGCTCACTCTTCGCGGGGCTTGTATGTAAAAACATTGACCGAAGAATGAAAGAACAGGACCACTTACTGAGTCTCTGAAGATCACGATGACGGAGTATAGCAGGGGGTAAAGTTGTTGGGAGATCAATTATGGTAGGGGGCCTTCTCTCTCCTCTCTCTCTCTCTCCTACTCTCTCTCTCTCTCTCTCTCTCTCTCTCTCTCTCTCAAGCCAGTACTGGGTGTGAGAGTTCGTTTGCATGTTTTTATAAGTACACGCGCCTTTGTGTTCGGGGTACTCGCTAGAAGTACTTTCATTTACGGAGATATATGGGGAAGTTTTACCCTGACAGAGAGAGAGAGAGAGAGAGATAAAGAAAGAAAGACAGAGAGAGAGAGAGATCCTTTGACGTAAGGAAAGTGCGATCTGAGTAACAGAAGCTCCAGAAACAATTTCATCTCGCAGTGCGTGACCTCTGTGTTTAAGAGCAGACTATAAATAAGATGAAGAAGAAGAAGAGAATTAAGTGCTGTATGACAGAGAAAACTCTCTCTCTCTCTCTCTCTCGTGCAGAAGTGTGATGAGTCATTTCGTGCTCCGCTGAAATGTGCATTTTACGATCTTCTTTTGTTTCCCGCCTTGATCTTGCCCCAGACATGTTCTCGTATTTCTTCCGCCCGAGTTGTTTCTATAGCAATCGGTATGTTTTCACTGACTGTTTGTTTGTTTGTTTGTTTGTTTGTTCGAGTGGCACGAAAATACAGAACGACCTGTTGTATCTGCTAACATAACACACTGCACGTTTTTGTGTAGAGTAAAATCGCGAAACAAGGAGTTGTAATGAAGACATTATTTGAAAGCGCCTCGCTCCAATGCGAAAACGTTTTTGTTGTTTGTTGTTTGTGCCTGCATCCAGGGTTGTTTGTTGGTTTATCTCCACTGTTGTTCAGCTGTTGTTTTTTTTTATTTTTATTTTGTCTTCTTTTCGTTTGTGTGTTTTATCGTTGTGTTGGAGCTTTGCTGATTGTTAGTTGATGCTCTTTCAGTTTTGTTAGATAATAATAATAATAATAATAATAATAATAATAATGTGTAGTATTGAAAGTGATAGTTACTTCAGCTGACAAGAGGGTCTTCATAACACAATAATAATAACAACATAATAATAATAATAATAATAACATAATAATAATAATATAATGAGAGATTCACAATTTCATGTGAAAACGATCTTTGTAATGAAAATCCACAATTCTATAGTAAAATATATTTTTACTAAATAATTGTTGGTTTTTATTATACCAGTAATAATAATAATAATTTGTAGCCATGGCATGACCTTATCAGCTTTATCCAAAAAAAGTTGTTGTTGGAAGCTACAACCTTAATGTTGTTACTAGTTTTCTAGCAATTGTTTTTTTTTTATTTTTTAAAAAGTCCCTCATGGAAAACTTTCCATGCCTACCCTGCTTCTTTCTTACGAGTCCAAGAGAAACCTTTTTTTATATCTCAGATTCACAAATGACTAAGCTCATGTTAACGCCTCAGCTGCCGATTAGCGATCTGAGGCAATTAAGAAGCGCTCATTTTCTGGTAATTGCCCACGCAGTGTTGATTTGGGGGGGAGGGGGTAAGAGGGAGAGGGGTGGAGGAGGCGTGCATGTCGACGACACGGAGACGATTATCGGTTTTTATGCGGTTGTAAATTGTAACTCGATACAACACAAGAACCGGAGGTTGTAGACTTGAGTTTTACTGGTCTGGAGAGAATCGTGTGCTCTGTAGATTTCAATTGGTTAATGAAATGGACGTCTGTCACGCCATTGCCCTGGGGTTTAAATGAGAGGGATTGTGACAGTTGTTTCTTCCTAATGAACGCCATAATATTCTTTGGAAGCTGGAATTTGAGTGAGTGGCCCCTGTGGTGGGCTTGTTTCGTGTGAGTGGGTTTCATCCTCTGAATAATAATAATAATAATATATAGGTAGTAGACCCTGTTTCAAACAGGTTTTATTAACAGTGTTGATGCGTCAGCTACATTCAATTCAAATGGAGTTTTCTATTCTTCTAATAACTGTCTTTTTTTGGTTACTGCGTTGCGCTAGTAACTCTCCGACACGTCATTTCTTGAGATAATAATAATAATAATAATAATAATAATAATAATAATAATAAATATTTATGGGAAAGGGGAATTGTGACACTACCTTGAATATTTGATATTTTTTTATTGGTAAGGATGAAAAATTTGCTTGAGAATTCTCCCTCTCTCTTCAGAATACAAATGGTCCATTCACTGTCAATAAACTAGGATATATTATTCTCTCTCTCTCTCTCTCTCTCTCTCTCTGTAAGGTGCATTGTATACGTGTATCTTGTTTGACTGCATATGTAGAGTTTCATGATGAAAGATTTCACCTGCCCTGTCTCTAATTAATAATCGAGAGCATAGCCGCCTTCATGTGACGTATTTGATAATTTTATTATTTACCCTGTTATCTTGTTACCAAAGATTTTATATATATATATATATATATATATGAGCAGGTACAGGTTAGTTATATATATATATAATTATACTGTTTTGGAGAAGGAGTTTTTAAAATAGTGGTCGATGCAAAAGGTCAGTCCAGAATGTGGCAGTTAATTATTTAGGGAAAGGTATCAACTATCGGAGAGAGAGAGAGAGAGAGAGAGAGAGAGAGGAATCAGATGAAAGTATTTTTGTAGTACTTTGCGAGTTGATTTCATTTTTTTTTTTTTTTGTCAGATAGCAATGCTGGTTTTACCCAGAACAGTGTTTTTGTTCTTCGATAACAAGTTATCTGATGTTTTTGTCCCGTTTTTTATTTATCCCTCGCTTGTTTTTTTTTATGTTTGTTTTTCATGTTTTTGTCATTGTTGTTCTGAACGAACACATGTCAAAGCATGCACATGACACAATATACATATGTAAATGTATTTAGTTTATGTTTGAGTGTAATTACCTAACCAATTTTCTGTTCTCTTGCTAAGTAATTAGTGCTTTTATGCATTAGTCTTTAAATTGTAATACATTTTGTACACTGCATATTTAAGGATTATATGTCATACATTTTGAATATTATTTATTGAAGTATATGTAATACATTTTCAATATTATTTATTGAAGTATATGTAATACATTTTGAATATTTTGTATACAAGTATTACTTAAACTTGTGTTTGATGAATCATTGTAATTACAGCAATTCGCATTTCTCTGTTCTGGGCGAGAGAGAGAGAGAGAGAGAGAGAGAGAGAGAGAGAGAGAGAGAGAGAGAGGTAAAATAAAAGGATAACATGTCCTTTTTGTTCCAGATGGATTGTTTACAAAGCTCGGTTGAATGACGGCTTTGCCCTTTTAGATGAAATAAGTTAGCAGAGTCGGTTAAGGGGGGGGTGAGTTTGGGAGGAGGGTTGTAAAGGGGGTTGGGGAACGGGAGGGGGAATAGTCACCCCCCACAGGCCAGGTCCTCCCTCCCAACACCTTCCCTTATATACATAAAGTTACTGTTGATTGATATGGCATAAGTGGGGGTTTCATAAATCTCTCTCTCTCTCTCTCTCTCTCTCTCTCTCTCTCTCTCTCTCTCTCATTCGTCATGTGCACAGGTGTCCTAGTCCACGTGTTACTTAGATACTGAGTTATTGACATTTATTTCCCAATCCTCGTTCAATATTGCGTCAGTCATAAGTAATTCCCGCTGCCTCTTAAGTAATGTACATCCATTTTAAGTATTTTTTACAGGAATAAAACGGAACGTTTCCGTTGAGTGGGGTAAGAAATGCACAACACGTTTCCGCATGCAATTCAAGAACGCGAAACGAAAGAAAAAAAAAAAGAGATTTTCTCGTATAATTAAACAGGTAGAATTGGTAGGGAATGTGCGCTTAACGTAGCCAGCCTGTTCGCAGTAACGGGGTCGAGCGTAGGCTGCTAGCGGGGCTCTTTATATTAAAACATCGCAGAGTTTATGTACTGCTGCTTCGGTGTGGACGACGGTTTCCCGTTTAGTTTCGTCCGGCCAGATCGAACGGGACCGTTTTGTTTCGTTCGCTAACCCCGGTTGTTTTTTGGTCGTGGTGGCACTGGACGCATAGACCGATAGAGCGTGTCTTTGTGTGAGTGTGTGTGTGTGTGTGTGGATAATGCCCTCTCCATTTCCGTATCTTATTGTATTATTTTCATTTTAATTGCGCACGAACAGTTGTTTAAATGAGGTAGGCTATATTTTATCGTTGTTCGTGTACGAATGCAGTGTTTTAGGTTTTCCGTTGCCGGAGAGAGAGAAAGAGAGAGAGAGAAAGAGTTTGGTAGAACGTGCCATCCGTTGCAGTGCGGTGTACTCCAACTTATGAAGTGCTGTTGAATTGGAACGCTTAATGTCTATATATTGTGTGTCATTCGGCATCATCGATATTGCTCGACACACACACACTCACACACACACACACACACACACGCAGAACAAAAGAAAATAATTTACGCTCGCACTCACATTCATATGATTTTTATATATTTTTTTTTCTTTTTGCTTTTGCATGCGCGCATGTACGACGATGTACACACACACACATGCTTTGTCTTTATGTACATTGATTTCTCTCTCTCTCTCTCTCTCTCTCTCTCTCTCTCTCTCTGAGCAGAGCAGAATGCGGTGAATTCCGCTGTGTTTATATTTATTTTTTTATTTTATTTTTACATTATTTTTAGACTTCGTAATCTGGCTTTGGTTTTGTAGAGATGTATGATGCATAACAATAAGCAATTTCTCTCCTATTACATTGGTATTGTTTTGGTGTTGTGTCTTTATTTTGTTCATTATTTCATTTATTTATGCAGTTGTATTTTTTATTGTAACATTATTATGTGCAGTTATATACAACCACGTACATGTTAACAGATGGATGATTAGTTAATTGATATATATTTTCAATGATAGTCCATTTTTTCTGTCAAAGAAAAATCTGTGGACCTAAATACCTCACGTGCGTTTTTATTTTCTCGTATAATGTTCATAAGAATAAATCCAAGTTGTTAATGTAAATTTCTCCTGATTTCTGTTCAGAACACATTTTCCAATGTTTTATATTCACACAATTGCGCAAGATAGAAGTGATTGCCTTAGAAATGAAATGTGTAAAATTTGTATTTAACATTTTTTCCAGTTTTGTTTTTACGAGAAAACGTTTTTGAGAAACTTATTTCTCACTCAAAAATTATGTTGAATATCTTTTTAATTTGTAGATATAATGGGGTATAATATTTTATGATTGTTGATGTTCACATGAGAATTGGCGTTTACACGAATACCTTTACAAGTATGTCAGTATACTAAGTTCTCGAAGTGTATATATATATATACAGTATATATATATATATATATATATATATATATATATATATATATATATATTGTTATAATCTCCACATTCTGCTTATGAAAAACTTGCAGTCACATTGAGGTTACTGTCAGTATCAGAATGTGGTTTGTTGAAGCATAAATAGCACTGGTTTGTGTGTGTCTGTGAGAGAGTCAGCTAACAATAGACTATAAATTCCTTTTGGCTGCTCTTCAGTCATTTTTGCTATGTCGGAAACAATGGGATTTTTATTCTGAAAATATAAATAATAATTTCGTCAAGGTTTTATTCAGCTTACACTTACAGTACTGTAAATCGAGGAAGGTTCAGATCCTTGATCGTACTAAAACTGTAGGGAGGCTCAAGTCCTCGATAGTACTGTAACTGTGGTAAAGTTGAATTCTTTGATAGTACTATAACTGAAGGAAGACAAAGTCCTGATATTTGGCCATGGAAATAGCCACTTCACAAATAAATACTTGAGCTCGCAGACACAGGGAACCCTGTAGGGTCTGAGGTTATTGCCGATTGCAGCTTGTAGCTTTTGAGGTCATTGATAAAGTCCCCATAACCTCTTTAATTTAACATCCCCTGGGGGGTTTTAAAATGAGGCAGAAGAGCTATCAAGAAATGCCTGTCAGGATCATCTAGCACCACGTACTCTGGTTCTCCTTTCGATGTTTTTTTGCCAAGATACGCAAGAGAACCTGGTGCTTTCCTCTTCCTATTTTGACGAGGAGGAGGTGTGATCCTGTTCTGATGAACAGGAGAGGGAGGGGGTAGAGAAGGAAAAGGAGTTGGTAACTGGGTGTCGTCCTCTTGATTACTCTCCTTCGCAGGACCCTCTGAAACTCCCTCCTATTGTGGCCTGGTCTGGCAGATCGGCAGCAGAAAGAGAGCTGTGTGAAATAACATAACACTTCTTTCTTCCAGTTTCTGCAGCAGAACCTGGCTTGGCCTTTTTTTTTTTTTTTTCCCTAAACTAACTCTGTTCTGAAATATTCTTTCAAACGCTTCCACCTTCGTTGCAAGTCCACAGCTAAAATGAAAGAAGATAAATGAGAAGCTGTAGGCACATTGTTCGCGCATTTTCATAAGCTTTCAAATCATGCACTCTTGTGTTGACATTTGAACAGTGCGATCATAATGTAGAAGTGGATTCGTTGCATCAGTTTCTAATTGGTTTGGGGATACCTTGCCGCTCACAGACCTACATTAATGCTTTTCGACGTGGTATAGGGCCTTAGCCGCTCACGTGGTCGTCATTAATGGCTGTGAAAAAAATTTGGCAGCCTCTGCATGACTGTCTCATAGTTGCCTAAGGCGAGTTTCGGGCCAATTTTCACAATTGCATCTGAACAATAAATGGGAGACACGTGTTGATAATTCAGCCGAGTGGTTGTGGTTCTACACGATTTTGCGAGAAATATTTTCCCTTAGTATTCTGGCATAGTTGGTTTCCCTCAGACCATTTGAGCGTCAAGATTAGTATGTTCCATTTTTATGTATTTTGTCCTTTTATCGTTATTGCTCACAATATGAACCCTATTCATATGGCCATTGACTTGAAATTCAAGCTTCCAAAGATTATGGTGTTCATTAGAAAGAAAAATATAAAGTATTGTAAGAGATTGGGAGAGAGTTAGCTTGAATGGTATAGTACTTTTTAACACACCTCCAGAGGGTGCTTTTTAAAAAAATGAAAAATAAGATTGCTGAATCATTTTCGAGTGAAAAGGTTCGTTCCATCTCGAAAAATAGATACTGTGATATATGGTTGGTTCGCACGTTTGGAAAGTAGATTTTCATGTGGAACTTAATTTGAATGAAACAACAAATTAAATATTAATAATCATATTCTCCACAAATATTTGAAATATTTATTGACTTTACAAAAATATATGTATAAAAATTATCAGAGAATGTTACGAATAGTACATGGGCCTATGCCGTTTTGTTTTTCTCCAAAGAATCGTTATCTTTGAAGTCCTGTACGCAAATTTCGAATGCCTAGTTCCTCCCAGGATTAATAGACTATTAATTCTGGTTCCTTCCTGCCCGCCACTGACGCCCGTGGGAAATTGAAAGCACCGTATTGGTCCTATTGGAAGCAGAAGGAAAAACGTGTTAGCTACCTATAGTGGCGCCACCGTGTGGGATGTCTGCTAGGGCTGCCTTCCTAACCCTTACTCTCTCTCACCGCCGCGTGGAATAGCACCCTCTTGCCCAGCCAAGACGTGTTGAAGAGGGTAGACAACGCTTAAAGAAAGAAAAAAAAATCAAATAGTGTCGACTTATGGCAGAGAGATACCGACCTTATTGTACTGGGGCGCAAGGTCGATGTTACATTACTCGTGGTCCGAGTTTTGATAAGTGTTGTCAGGGGGACGGAGACTTCGACCTTGCGGTGACGGGGCGAGATGGGTGGATATCCCTTGTCGCATTCTCGTTCCTCTGTCGAGGGGAACGTATGAATATATTCCAGTCATGGTGTGTTTTGAGAGAGAGAGAATATGCAAAGTTCATTTAGGAAAAAAGTTCCCCATTATATAAAGGTGTGCGTTGCAGGAATGAGTGCAAAATAGCAATGGTTTTGTCAGAAAGGTTGACCAGAAGACGAAATGGGAGATTTCGTACGGCTGGCAGAAGAAAACAATAACCTTAATCTCTCGCGCGTTTGGTGCATCATTTAAAACCTGCTGAATGATTTAAGCCGTTGAAGTTCATTAACACGTTTTCTTTATTTGGATTGGAGTCTTCCCCGTCACTTTAATATTTGAATATAAATAAGAGTCGATGTTAAGCCAGCAAAATACACGTCGCCTATCCCATAAAACTTCTGGACTGTAGCACAATGTGACGCCCCAGATGAGGAGAAAAATATATAATATGTGTTTTTATTTTTATTATTTATTTAAAGGTTAATATTCTTACATTATCGATGTTAACAGCTTGACCTTTACACTTGCCAAACGTGGACATTTTCACAGCACAATTAGGGAAAATATTAAACCCATAAAGCTTTTCGTAAAAGTCATGGTTCACCACGTTGACGAACTCTGTGTGTGTATGTGTATGTATGCTTTCGCTAGTCTCATTAAGCATACGTAAGATTAATGGCAGCACTTAACATATACACGCACACCACAAATATATGACTTGTGTGAGTCAGTTGGTAGCTCCGTGGCCTTTACTTTGAGACTAATTTGAGTTATCTATCTATTTTATTTATTATATATATATATATATATATATATATATATATATATATATATATATATATATATATATATTATATAATTAGAGAGAGAGAGAGGGGAGGGAGGGAGAGTTGTTACTGCGGCTGCAAAAAAAAAAGAAAAGTAATGGAATTATTATGAGACATGACCCCATAATCTGTCACGCTAATGCATGCTCCTAACCCCTTACTTTTTTCTAGACAGCTTACTTTCTCGTCTGAGTGGACTAAAAATATGATGATAATTTTACCTATATATATATATTATTTATATAGATTTATATATATAAAATATGTCTGTGCTCGCCCAACGCGAGTTTTTAATAATTTATGACTAACGTTACAGAGAATACATCTGTCACGCGTTACATAATTTTTACTGGCCGCCATGGACAGTATATAGACTGCCAGGTCCCCTAGTCTCCCATAATTTACGACACCTAGATTACCGCCCTTGCAGCCCCTCCACATAAAGACCAACATTCCCTGAACACCTACAGCCTTGGCTTACGCCCTTCTTTCTCTTGTTTTTCAGAACCCTTCTTGGGGGGAGGAGCGATCGAGGCAAGTTGGCATATACGGTGAGTTTTGTTTGTTGTACTCGTTTTTCTTGTGGGGACGATTTTTGTTGTTGTTGTTTTTTTTAGGGGGTGTTGTTTCTGTCAGGCGGTGTTGTTTCTTGTTTTTTAGTGTGATTGGTGTGTGTTTGTTTTCTCGTCAGCGCTGGTTTTTATCGAGGGAGGTTTAGACCTATACATCAATGTGAGGATTTGTGTTCATTTTAACGATTTTTTTGTTATTATTGTTGTTATTATTGTTATTTTATCATTATTATTGCTCGGTGTGACGCTTCGAGACCAAGGTATTTTAATGGACGATTTAACGATCTTCCTACTCGGGTTGGTGTCAGGTGAAGGGAAATTGAAATTAGCACACTTGAGTGACAACGTAGTCAAGTTGAATAGTCAGTCTCTCTCTCTCTCTCTCTCTCTCTCTCTCTCTTCAGTGCAGATGGGATCGAATGCTATCTTTCTCATGAGCGAATGGCGATGGAGGTGTTGGAAGAATTGTAATTTGCACCATTAAAAGGCTTACCTTTTTTTTCAATGAGAGGCAGATAATTGCTATAACACGTCTCATTTGCAAGTTTGTGGGTCGTTCAGAGAGAGAGAGAGGAGAGAGAGAGAGAGAGAGAGAGAGAGAGAGAGAGAGAGAAGCATAAGGCTTCCCCAGCAATAAGGCTCAGTATCCTGTGGACGGCTCATCGCCCAAGGGCACTTGGGAACCAAAATAAGAGGAATGAGCCTTACGTTCCCAGTTCTCTGGGGTGGATATGCTCTGCTCAGGGGGAGTAATCCGCCCAGCGCCCTAGAGGGAGAGCTAATGGTAGTTTTTATTGTTGTCATATCTACTTACGCTTACTCTCTCTCTCTCTCTCTCTCTCTCTCTCTCTCTCTCTCTCTGTAGTGTAGACCTGAGTATGTGAGTGCAAAATGTATAATATTTAATGGGGTTTGTAGTTAAGCTAGCTGCCCCCCCTCTCTCTCTCTCTCTCTCTCTCTCCTCGTGTAGACCTCAGTATGTGAGTGCTAAATGTATATATTTAATGAGCTTTCTAGTTATTTTATTGGGAATAACACTTGAAATGTGACTGGTCGTAACCAAATGCAACATTAGTAATTGTATAATTTGTTTGTTTTTGTATGTCTTGTTGTTTAATTGTTTGATTGTTTATTTGTTTGCTTTCTTTAAAAGTTGATTGCAAGGCACCAGTTCTTTTCAGAAGTTTTTAATGATTTATTTCGATGGGGAACTACAGTAATGTTGTTCATGTTGAGGAATACACTTCGATGGCAAACAGTATATGAGTCTCTCTCTCTCTCTCTCTCTCTTATTCTTGGGTTAGATATTGTTTCATATTGTAAGGTTACTTGCTTTTATTTGTCATGTCATCTTTTTGACAGGTATACGTAACCCACACACACATCACGTGCATCTATGTGATTATTTAAGCATATATATATAAACATAATTAGCAAAAAAAATATAACAACTACACGTAACCATAATTACGTAAACTGTTTTTCCAAGGCACTCTCGTGTCATTTAATGACTGTACGTCATAGTAATACCAACAATTTTACAATTTATATGCATTTTCCTTCACATTCCTGGAGCCCAGGCGTGCTTCTTGCCGTGCAAGTGGCGATTAGTCATTGATGGACGCACGTAGTTAGATACGCGTCCTATTCGCGTTCGAATATTGATGATACGTTGCTAAGCTGTTGGTGGGCATGTATTTATATATGCTTGTAACTAGAGAGGCCTCTCTATTGACGTCAGCCAGAACTTGAGTGTGTGTGTGTATGTTCGTTCCCTCGTTCATCAGACAAGCTGCTGTCACTCGGTGGGTGCTTCGTTTAGCTTGTGGATTTATATTGACTTTGTAATGGTAGATACCTATAGGAGAGAGAGAGAGAGAGAGAGAGAGAGAGAGAGAGAGAGAGAGAGAGAGAGAGAGAGAGATAGATCCAGCAAACGATTTGGCTTCTTTTTTGTTGTAGACTCGTTACTGTACAAAGAACATTATTATATACTGTACAGTATACTTACATTTACTTTATATATATATATATATATATATATATATATATAGTATATGTAATGTTGTGTGTTTGTGCAATGTCTCTGGCAATTTTCTTCTAAGGAAGTTTATGTATGGTAATTACTGATTTTTTTTTTTGATGCGTCTGTCAGAAATGGTAAAAAGTATTACAGTTAGATACAGCGAAGATCAATTTCGCCCAGTCTCGCTCCAGTTGTTTCAAACGAAGCAAATATGGAAGCTGGTTGATTGTTAATGGCAGGTCAGCTGTAAAAATTGGTAATAACCTCTTAATATGCGAGCGAGAGAGAGAGAGAGAGAGAGAGAGAGAGAGAGAGAGAGAGAGAGAGAGAGAGAGAGATTTTATACATATGTTGCACAGTGTATAACATTCCCTTGTTTTACATGAGCAAATCAGATCACCGTGAACTCTAAGCTGTCACTGTAGTGATTGTTTGGTTGTATGAATAAATTGATGAAGAAATGAATAAAAAAAGAAATATTTCAGCTTGTGTAATGAGAGACAGAGAAGGGAAGGAACGTTGGGGCATACACACTCTCTCTCTCTCTCTCTGCTTAGCTATAAAACTTCCAGGTATATAGTTTTAGAGCTCAAGGTTCTGCTCTCTCTCTCTCTCTCTCTCTCTCTCTCTCTGTACCTTGAGTGAAGAGGTGAGAGAAATTAACGAGAACTAATGAAATCGGCCGTTTTCTGTGAGGAATGGCCGATAAAGTAAGTAAATAGTATAGAACGTCTCGGGTTGTGGGGAAAGATTAATTTACAACCGTTGATCGAATGGTGTTCCCCAGGGTATAAATGCTGGGGTTTTCTGAATGGCGAAAGAAATGGGTATCTTAGAATCTGTATGGATAAGTTTTGAAAGGGTTTGTGTGTTTATAATCACTCTTACACATGAATTTATGCATCAAACACCACAGGCGTCTACAACTAGAGTATATGAACAAAGAAAGAAGAGCTTTTTTCATAGTGAAATAAATACATTTCTAAAATTTGTTTTTATCAAGTAACCTAATAACATATTTTAAAGGAATAATAATAATAATATAATAATAATAATAGTGGATCAACAAAGACATTTTAATGAACTGAACTTGTCCAAAATGCAAATCAGACCTTGATTCAGATCTTGTCCAAAGACGGTGGCTCGTCCGAAATGGTGCTACTCCTGTTTTTGGAGGTGGTGACTTGGGTGATGGTCCAGTGGTAGCGATGGTTGGGTGGTTGAAGCTTTTATAGTGGGTTGGATGTTGGCAGATGTTGTCGTCATTTGGCATGAAAATTGGGCTTTCTCGTGGACAAGATTTGCTCGCTTGCTATCCACACTCTTGATATATTCTCGATTTGCCGGTTAATACAATTATTTCTGTATATTTTCGACCCATTCAACAGTAGGGAATTATGTATTTTATTAATGGACCTACCGCGACCAGCAATCGAAGCCATGTCGCAAGGAAGAGATTTAAATTCAAGTAGAAAACTGCCATGCACAAAATTTCTCTTTCTCTCTCTCGGTGTACGAACGTACCGGAATCGTTGTTAAATTGCCTTTGCAGCATCACTTCCCCCAAGTAGAGATTAAAGCAGTAGTGGTTTTATAAATAAAGAACGAAATAAAACCCTTTACATAAAAACTTAGAAGGTAAAGAACTCAGAGAGTACCTGCTTTTTACCTTTGTTAAAACGGCTTTGTAAAGACGCATTGATACACGATGTACCCAGGAAAAAGCGTTAATTCCAGGAAAAAATAAGAGGAAATTTTCTGAGCCCTCACGTTTAGCGGTTAGTGGGTTTGGCTCCAGAGGTTTTGTGTGGTGTTGGTAACAGTGGCGAGGGCCAGCGCTTGCCAGACGTACAAGGCGTTTGTGTGTATGTGTATTATTGATGATGTTATTGCTAGCGCTTGTGTATTTTACATTACTGAGTAGTAGTCGTCGGGCTGAATTTATTTTTAGGTATTCGTGGTTGATTAATCAGAAGTATCACCATATTCAAAATGACTCGGAAATAATTCACAGTTCTTTCCGCGTCAATATTTTGAAATGTGTTATATACTGAATAACCGCCATATTAAAAACGTTCTATACTTGTAAGTCGAAGAGTATTACAAGAGAAATGTACTAAGAACGTTAGTTACACATTTACCCATTAATGTAAAAGAAAACAGTGAGTTGCTACCGTTTAAATGAGGTAATTTTGTATTAAAAGATATATATTTTTACATTTTAAATGAGGTAATTTTTTACCAAAAGATATATACATTGTTTGGGAGACTGGTATGTGCTGTTAAATTAATTAACTACGCCGAAATAAAAAAATATATTACCTGGGGGTACTCTCTCTCTCTCTCTCTCTCTCTCTCTCTCTCTCTCTCTCTCTCCTTCATAGCTAATACTGTAGGTACTTGTACGTAAAAGAGATTCATCGAATTGCCCTCGAGTTTCGTGCTTGTTCGGAATCCTTCGCTCAGCTCTTGTAAACGTTGGCAAATGAATTAATGGAATGCGAATGCCGTATATATATAGGATAATTGCGGAGTCTAGCTTCGCTGTGGCCCAGGGGAATATAGGCACAAGGGTGGCCCTGTTGGGGTTTGGGATTAGGGGAGGGTAGGACTTTAAGGGGGTTGTAATCCGTGGGTGAGCGTAAACCTGTGAGAATGAGCGAATTCTTGTGATACGGGTTTGTCCGGATGCTAAGTCTGGGCAGATTATGAAGCTGGTGGGGTGGGGTGGGACTGTCTGGGATTGTGGGGTGGGGGGAAGGATGGGGTGTTGTTGCTGAAAGGGCATTATTAATAATATATTGATGGAATATTCTTGGAGTATGTATATGTGTGTATATATATACATATATATATGAAGATAAAGATATGGTACTAGAAAGATAGATTTAATGATTTTATATAGCATAAATAAATGTGCATATTACACATGCACACACACACACACACACACACACATATATATATATATATATATATATATATATATATATATATATAGTTATATATATAAAGATGAAAAGTTATTACAAAACACATTTTGATCTGTTCAAATAGTGTTTTGTAGTCCTTTTCATCTTCATATTATACTGTGGTATTACAGTGAAAAACATTCATATATATATGTGTGTGTGTGTGTGCGCGCGCGCTCAGCATCAGGATAGGAACAGATGTATATACATGAGAGAGAGAGAGAGAGAGAGAGAGAGAGAGAGAGAGAGAGAGAGAGAGAGAGAGAGAGAGAGAGAGAGAGAGAGGACAACTGACAGACTGCGGCAGCGGCAACATCAGGAAAGGATGGATTTATGTGCTTGTCCGTTTATTTTGAGTCCGAACAACAGCGGAAATTGAAACGTGATGGGCGCGTATTGCAATGGAGGCTTCCCTGCCGATATGCAATCATTTTATCGGTTGGAAATTGCATGCTAATTCGAGTCGTACGCCGCTGTCTGGTGATTTTTTTTTCTTTACCGGTCACGGCTACTTTGTTTGACAGGGTGACAATTATTACCTCGTTTGCGCGGGCTTTTATTTTTTTATTTATTTCTGGATACCAGTATCTTAATTGCGCTTCAGAATTAGGGATAGAATTATCATTATTAGTTATAACTATATAGTTAATGATGTGTTTTAAAGATCGCTATCTTTTTCCTTCTATATGGATATTCCAATACCAAAATAACCGGAATGGTAAGAAAAGTGATAGAATAAAAGAGAAAAAAAAGTCGAGCATTTAGTTTTTAGTGGGTATCTCGATCACCGAATCCAAAATGGTCGAAGCTCCTGATGGCTTTGCTAGGAATCGAAGCCTTACGGACACACATGGCAGACTTATAGGCGCAGGTTTATGCTCGGTATCGATGGTCGATCTACCAGGGGTTCGTTTACTGGAATGTAGACCTTATCGCTTCCGAGCCAAAGGGCTTGGTTGAGTGCAGAGCCCCGTCAGGAAACCCCCCACCACCCCCTCCCCTCCCCAGGCACCCATACTCCTGTAGGTCAGCATGGTCGATATCCCGACCGCTGGGAAGGAAAAATGCGACCCTAGGGAGTCTCTCTCTCTCTCTCTCTCTCTCTCTCTCTGATTCTTTGTGCCTTTTGACGGTCTTTAACTGTCTTTTCACTTTCCCCTCCCTGGTCCCATCCACCCCTCCCCCTCCTGCATGATGGGAACTGTTGGTTATGGCCATCTCTGTTTGTCACCACTTACGGGGATGGGAAAAGAGAGAGAGAGAGAGAGAGGGGAGAGAGAGAGAGGGAGAGAAAATTTACATGATCATAGTTGTAGTGAACAGGACCAAAAGAGAGAGAGAGAGAGAGAGAGAGAGAGAGAGAGAGAGAGAGAGAGAGAGATCGCCATCGAGCGATTTTGGAGGAAAGCAGCTTATAGACTGAATTATAATAATAATAATAATAAAAAGAATTCGAAAGTGAAAGTTGTATTCTGGCTCCCGCGAAGTCCTTTCTTTTTAGAAAGCGTATTATTTGCATATAGATGTTATTCCCTTAAATTTCATTTCTAAAGGAACAAATTCGTAAGGAAATGGAAACTCCTTTGTATTGAGACTCGCTCATTTAACAGCTTACCTTCTCCCTCAGTTCGTTAGATTTTATTTATTCATTATTGTAGCTCCATCTCCCTCGCCCGCCCTGCAGAGAGAGAGAGAGAGAGAGAGAGAGAGAGAGAGAGAGAGAGAGAGAGAGAGAATCACACCCTCCTCATCCCCACTTCAACACCATCTTCATCTTCTCTGTGCTCCCCCTTCTCCTTTTTATATCTCCCCTCCCCCCCTTTGCCTCGTACGTTTCCCCACCCCACCTCCTCCTCTGGTCTCTCCCCCCCCCCTACCATTCCCTCACCCGCCTGGTGATCAAGACCACCTACTCTCCTTCCCCCAACCAATTCATTCCTCCCCCTCCCCCCCATCCTCCTCTCCCCCGGTGATGCTCCAAACGGGTTGATTATTACTGATTTGACGATTGGCTGTGGGAGATGACGTTGGTGATCATGGTGATTGGGGATGGAGGGATATTACATGTGGCCACCGATTGGATGTGGTGTTTGTGTGACTGTTACTCTCTCTCTCTCTCTCTCTCTCTGCTGCTGCTGGTGGTAACGATGAGATGCAACCCATGTGGTGGTAAAGTGAAGTTGGCCTGAAAGGAAGAAGAAGAAGAAGAAGAAGAAGAAGAAGGAGGAGGAGGAGGAGGGGTTTCAGGAGGTGGATGGCATGTTGATATGGCAGAAGAAGGGACTGGTTACATATACTGTGGATGTTTATATAATCTGCTGTGGCCCCGAGGAGGTTACGTGGAAGGGGGGCCCTGTGAGTTTGTGCGTGTGTGTATAGGCTTGTTTTAGTCCCATGCATTTGTTTGTTGTTTCTCTGTCGTTAAAACTGTCGTGGCTAGGTTTTTTGAAGTGTTGTTTTTCCTTTCTTTTTCGAAGCTTGTATGTCAAGGTTTCGTTGCGTTGTGTGTTGTTTGGTTTATAAAGTCTAGTGTTTTTGTTTGTTTCTCTGTCGTTAAAACTCTAGTGTTTTTGTTTGTTTCTCTGTCGTTAAAACTCTAGTGTTTTTGTTTGTTGTTTCTCCGTCGTTAAAACTGTTGTGGCTATGTTATTCGAAGTGGTTATTTTTTCTTTCGTTTTCGAAGTTTATATTTCCAGGTATCTTGCGCTGACGCTTGTGTTTCGTTTGTAAAAAGGTTTTATGCGGCAACGCATATTCGTGTTTAGACTCATTCTATCCATGTGGAGTTTTTCTTCTAAATGTTTATTGACTTCTCGTGAAAATCTTAAAATATTCCATGAGGCTATCAGCCTGTTTTTATGTTCTTAATTTTCAGAAGCCATTTTCATGTTAGTGCATCAGTCAGTTTTACGATCCGAGAATATTCACTGAGTTTTCAACTGGTTTTTACGTCCTTTATTTTCAGAAGACGTTTTCGTGTTAGTGTATTGGTCTCTCTCTCTCTCTCTCTCTCAGTACGATTTCGTGTCTAAACCCAATAAGCTGTATTATAGTATTGACATCGTAGTTTGGGGCGACTGCGTGTGACATGTCTATCGCTTTTCAAATCCGGGATCTCGGGAAAGCCGGTTATAATGGGCTCGAGTCCTGAGCATTAAACGCTCTTCCATTTCCAAAGATTGGCTCGGCTTAATCACCGTGCGTTAGCCGCTGTTATGGGTTGCTTTTGCTTGCAGCAGTTGGCAACACTTTTTGGGGGCGGAGACTTTCGGTAACCTGAATCATAATAATATAATGTGGTAATAATATACGTCTTGTATCTAATGTATTTTTTGTGGTGATGGGAAGAGGAAAATAACTTGTAATGCATAGTCTATGTAGTCTACTCTGTTTATATTGTAAAGCCTAGTCTTTTTTGTCTAATATTGTTACATTGCAAAGCATATTCTATGTCTAATGTGTTTGCATTGTAATGCATAGTTTATGCAGTCTAATTTGTTTACATTGTAAAGCATAGTCTAGTATCTAGTTGCACATTGTAAAGCATAGTCTCTATAGTCTAATGTTTAAATTACAAAGCATAGTCTGTGTAGTATAATGTGTTTAGGCCTACATTGTAAAGCATAATCTTTATAGTCTAATGTGCTTACATTGTAAAGCACAGTCTATGTTGTCTAATGTTTTCACATATTGCAAATATATTCATAAATGATATCCTACAATAACCATAATTTGACTAATAGATTAATAGACAACGAGTGAATTATCCGGTCAGTTGAGTCCAGTATTATGTACTGAAAACTGCATGTAATTATTTTCGCTCAATGTAATTTTCATTTACTTTAACCAGAATTATTGGAACCGTAAATTTTATCGTAAATAGAACATATTGGTGTTATATTAAATGCATTGGAGTCTTACTGTTTATTAGCAAGAAGACTGAAGAGACAAGTGTTACAACATATAATTACATTTTTTTTTACTGGTGTTTAAACAACCATGACAATACCGCAGCGATGTGTAATACATTATAACACGTTGATTTTATTTGATGTATCGTTGATCTGTTCGTAAATGTTTTATATATTGCTGTGGGCGACCTTGTTAAGGGGATTCACGATAATAAACCTTATTGCCTACGGAGAGAGAGAGAGAGAGAGAACGTCACTTATTATTATTACAGACTGTCACAATCCAATCACCGTAGCCGTGGAAACAGCTTTGTAATGAAATTAGACTTAGAAGGAAAGAATTAACTTCATAACAAAAGTTAAACAAACGTAAAGAAAAGCTTGAATTAAACGCAAGTGAATTTATTCAATAAATACGATGTTGCACCAACTCAGAATATTTGGAATGCCAACGATTCAGCTATACTTGACCGGGAATGTCATTCCATAATTCGTTCCCAGGTGGAAGAGAAATTCCAAGCCACAGTACACTACTTGATGGATAGCTGAATGCATCTCGTAAGATCTGAAAGTAAAGGATGATCAGAATTGTGGGAAACTTTGCAAAGTATGCGCAGAGGTAACTGAATAACAGTGTCAGATTGTAATGCCAAGGTCTGGGATGAGAAGTTTTATTGAACTTACGTATCAGCTCAAAGATCTTAGGTGCGAGTCAGCTGATGAGGGCCAAAATGGGGAATATTATTCTAAATGCTGCAGATTAAAGGAATGAAAACATTTCCCCTGGATAGAAAGATCTTCACACTATACCAGTTTGTGCGTAATTTAAGAATAGGTGGACGAGAGAAATATAGTACATTACATGTGTATATTACATGTATATATATACATACATACACATACATACATACATACATACATAATGTGGTTCATACAAACACAGCACTAGACTAGCTCCTCCCACTCCAAGAAAAAATAGGTTCAAAATCAGAACACTCAAGTTGTCCAAAAAAAAAAAAAAATTGTATATGAAGAGTAAAATTTTATTGTGTCGATGTTTCTCTCCATAAAGAAAAAAAATTCCGGCTCAGCTCCCGTTAAAGGTTTGAGAGAGAGAGAGAGAGAGAGAGAGAGAGAAAAGACCATGTGTTAGACGTTATTTAGCCTCCTCCCGTTCCCCTACGGGTCAACCCCCATCCCTTCCGCACTCTCTCTCTCTCTCTCTCTCTCTCTCTCTCTCTCTCTCTCTCTCTCTCTCTCTCTCAGCTGACATTCTTCACTGGTCGATTAGTGGAAGAGGAAGTTTTTTCCTTTATATTTTTTCGTTGACTTTTTCTTACTCTTTAGACTTATTTTTTTTATTTTTTATTCTTTTATTTTTCGGCGCTGTGGGCGGAAGGTTTAGGAGAGGTTGCGTCAAGTTAAATGGAAAGAGAAGATAAGAGAGTTTATTTTATAAACGTGGCGTTCGTGTACTTGGGCGTTTGCGCGCGCGCACACTTTCGCGCATATTTGAACTTTAAATTAACAATTCTTACAAATTGCTTTGTACAGCTACCAGTGTTACCAGTGCAACGCATTGCTGCAGTTCTCTTTGTAGTTAATCAATCACATTTTTATCTGTTGTACTCAGGTTCCAACTTCTTTAATGCTTTAATGACTTGTGTGGCCTGGTTGCCAGCGCTCTGGTCTCTCGTTCGAAAGACCTGGGTTCGATCCTGATGTGAATCCGAAATTTATTTCTGTTCCACACGTAATTTTGTGTTGATATTTCCATATGTATATATATATATATATATATATATATATATATATATATATATATGTATGTATGTATTTATATTGTATTTTTTTATTTTAAATTGTAAACACAAATCACATTCGAGTATCGAGTAAACGTTTGCAACTTCTCAGGGAATAGTTCTTTGTACTTTCTGTTCACGTTATTTTTGGCTGCAGGTTGAGTTATGTACCCCGTGCATATATTGGCTCAATTACTGTGGGTCCCCTCCCCCCATTCCCCTCTCTCTCTCTCTCTCTCTCTCTCTCTCTCTCTCTCTCTCTCTCTCTCTCTCTCTCTCTCATATTTTGCCTAGTGTGACCTGTTTTTACTTCATACTTTCTCGAACGAAGCTAAGCTGCTGTTGATTATATTGTCACAAAAACATTTTTATTTTCTCAAGTTTCTTTTATTTGTTTTTATTTTTGCCCTGAATGGATGACTGAATTATATCTCAGAAAGTGATGGATTGTTTTAAGCCTGTGTTGTTGACTTGTTTTTGTTCATCGGCGAGTTTTCTTAATGCCTATTGTCAAGTAATTCTTGTCCGTTATCGTTGTGGAACATATTATTATTATTATTATTATTATTATTATTATTATTATTCCTTTCTTTTGGACACCATCAGGAGAATAGAAAAAGAACATTTTACTCTATACAGCATTGTAGCAGCAGTTAGATTCAATATTATTATTATTATTATTATTATTATTATTATTGAATTAATTGCTACTACAATGCCGTTCATTATTATTATTATTATTATTATTATTATTATTATTATTATTGTTATTATTATTATTATTATTTGGAAGGAGTGGTTCTTTCAGGAAAGCGTTTAATTATCAAAAACAACTGCTGTTCCTGCAGCATTTAGCTTGTAGAGAGTCTTCTCTTACTCTTGTTAAATTATTATCACGTTTTTGTTGTTGTTTCATATCTTTATTCAAAAATTAAAGGATATTCTTCAAAACTCTTCACGAAATTCACGCCAAAAGATATATAAATACTTTACTTTCATAAAATCTGTTTTAGGATGCGCGAATCCCCGAGATATTCTGTTTTGTTTCAAAGGTTTTCAGTCCTTTAACAATTCACTGAAGGACAGTTATTTGAGAAGTATTTGATCTTCGTTATTCCTATAAGCTTCTCTCTTTCAGAGGGTTTTTCCTTCGATCCAGTTTCCTTTGATAGATATTAAAAAATGGTTATTTGTTCCATGGATTGAAAAAGTATAATTAAAAAATCGTTTTTTGTTCCATGAAATAAAAAAGTGTAATTAAAAATTGTTATTTATCCGTGAAATAAAAAAAAATAGTGATTAAAAATCGGTTTTTATTACAAGAAATAAAAAATTGTGATTAAAAATCTTTATTTCTTCCATGAAATAAAAAATTGTGATTAAAAAATTGTTATTTCTTCCGTAAAGTAAAAAAAAAAATGTGATTAAAATTTCGTTATTTATTCAATGAAATGAAAAACTACAGTTAAGAAATCGTTATTTATTCCCTGAAATAAAAAAAATTATGATTAAAAAATCGTTATTTATTCCATGAAATAAAAAAGTTACACTTAATCCTTATTGATTCCATGAAATAAAAAATTACAATTAAAAAATCGTTATTTATCCATGAAATAAAAATAATTGTAATTTATTGTAGTGGCCGAAATTTGGTACCCGTTAAAATTCTATGAATATTAATGCATGAAGAACAAATAGGGAATTGAAATTACACAAACATCGAAAAAAGCATATGGAACATAGGAGTTGAATTAGAGAGAGAGAGAGAGAGAGAGATAAACAAGAAGTTCACCGGGCTTAGTGCGACAAGAAACCACAGGTGTGTAGAGGGAGTGTACGTGTATGTGGTGCCTGTACATGTGTATGTACGTTTAGGAAAGGCACAAACAACCAGGCCTCTGATGAGAGCTCACGAAAGCGCTCTCGCGCGCGAGCAAATCTAATGAAATCCCGTAACAACTTCTTGACATCATTTTCCCTTTTTGTTGACGTCGAGGAGAGAGAGAGAGAGAGAGAGAGAAAGAAAGGAGGAGGAAAGGATTAGCGTAAGGAAGAGAATTGTTACAAATTTATTTGGAACCGACGTCAAAACAGCTGTGGGAAGAGGCGAGCCGTGAGCAGTCTGCTGGTTCAGCGTAGAGAGAGAGAGAGAGAGAGAGAGAGAGAGAGAGAGAGAGAGAGAGTAAAATCAATAGTAGTTGCACTGAAGGACGGGGCTGGGCGTAGAGAAGAAGAGTAAGAGAGAGAGAGAAACCGGGAATATAGGTTGAGGTTTCAGGGGGGAGAGAGAGAGAGAGGGTGAGAGGACGTCATTAATGAGAGTGAGATGTGATCGTTCAGTGATTAGACTAATTACGCTAAAAAAAAAAAGGTCTATATACTTTTATAATGTTTTCTCTCCTTTTTATAGGAGCCTTTTAGTCTTCTTTCTCTTGTTTAAACTGGACGACTACGCTGTTAATACTGAACGAACTTTTAATCTTATTTGTTTTTATATTTTTTATTTATTTTTTTTATAATGAAGCACAATGTAACATTACAATGAAGAGTGTCTTTACTTAAGGGCGCTGTAGAAAGCGTGGCGTGTCACGTAATGTGTGTTTTTTTTATTTATTTATTTATTTTTTTCATTGTAACCAGATGTACAACGGTTTTTTTCATATGTGTTTTTATTCGGCTTTTGAGTTTCACTAAACATACAGACGTGTATGTATAGTGTGTATATTATGTAAGTATATGTGTATGATTATTTATATAAATACATTTTATATATATATATATACAGTATATATATATATTATATATAATATATTTGTGTGTGTATTAGTGTGCTTGATGCGTCGGTTTCTCTCTCTCTCTCTCTCTCTCTCTCTCTCTCTCTCTCTCTCTCTCTCTCTCACAGACACACTTACACATACACACACACACACACACACACACACTAAGGTAATTTAACTTTATGCGCAAGAAAACTCAGGTATTTATTTTTTATGAAGGTTATTTTATTTTTATCGCCTTGTGTTTTCCGCGTGTAGACAGACTCAAGGTATTTATTTAAAGAGCGGAAGAGCGACAGAAATGTATAGGAAAATATAAGATGATTCAGGAATGCCATTAGTAGAATACCATAACCGCGTTGGAAAGCAATAAATATTTCAGGTTAGTCACAGAGAAAGAAAGTTGATGTGTGTGTGTATGTATGTATGTATGTATATATATATATATATATATATATATATATATATATATATATATATATATATATATATATATATATATATATAAGGTATGTGTTTGTGTGTGTGTTTTGCAGGTCAGTGAAACAAAGAAAATCTCGCTATGGAGGAATGTGGAAATGTGAAAGATTGGAGCTCTTAACTTAGGCGTTAACTGTTATTAATACATTTATGTAAGTTATTTATGAATGTTTGTTGCTCCTGTATTTAAAATATGAATATTTGTTGATACAAATTCATTCGTATTTTGTGCAAGACCATTTATTATCTTTTTTTTAAAAGCCTATCATCATGCAAACTTATTCATCAACGTAACACGGCTCTTCAAGGTTTACCAGCTCACGGAGGGAGAGAGAGAGAGAGAGAGAGAGAGAGAGAGAGAGAGAGAGAGAGAGAGACAGAGAGAGAGAGAGAGAGAGAGAGAGAGAGGGCTGTCAGACGAATCAGCTATATTACGTCCGTTGATAGAAATTGAGTATTTTTCTTGCCTCGGACGGAAGTCCTTTTTTGTAACAAGGGAGAACTGTGGGAATCCTTCATTATTTTCGTCCTTATGGCGCCTTGTGTGAAGGGTGATTTTAGCAAGATGTGGCCAGTGATTCGTTGCAGTTCTTGTTGATCGTAAGGTGTGCATATGAGAGTGAAATTGAATGGAATTTGATATTTCTGAGAGGGTAAATAAACGCGTTTTCTGTTGCCTACAAATTGGCTGACTGTATATTCCATGAAGATGATGATATAGTGTGCCTCCACACTACACTGAAGAACGTCATAAACATTATGTCGGTAACTTATCTCCAACATGTCATAAACAAGTTGAATACAACTTTACAACTTGTATCCCACGTCGGTAACTTGTCACAAACAAGTTGAATACATGTTAACAACCTGTATTCCATGTCAGTAACTTGTCACCCACATGTCACAAACAAGTTGAATATATGTGAATACTTGTATCCCACGTCGGTGATTTACCACGTACATGTCACAGAAAAGTTGAATATAGGTTAATAACGTTTATTCCACATCGTTAATGTGTCGTACACAGGTCACAAACAAGTTGAATACATGTTAACAACTTGTGTTCCACGTTGGTGACTTATCGCTCACGTCATAAATAAGTTGAAGACAAGTTAACAACTTGTATCGAACCAGTGCTTCATACGATTATCCAACATTGGCCAAAGATTTGCTTTCCTCTTATGGTTGTTGATATGTTTTCAACATGTGACATGTAGTGCAATATGTTGCCGACATGTGTAGGACATGTTTAAGACTAACTCTTAAAATGACTCACTGTGTATCATTTAAACATCAGAATTTATGTTTAACGAAAGCATAATCGAGAAACAAAGGCAAGGGTTAATGTGGAAGGAGAATAACGCGTGTAGAGGGCAATGGCGGATTTGGGGAATGAAAGGGGAGATGGGAGAGGAAGAAGGGAGGAGTGAGAAGGGGGGGAAGGGGAGGAGGATGATAATGAGATGGGAATTAGTTTGCATGTTTGCACTAATGAACCGTGTGCGCTTCAGACTTCCGAGGTGAGTCTTCCTCACCTATTATGTAGTCTTAAGTCTAATTACGTTTTTGCTGAGAGAAAGAGAGAGAGAGAGAGGTGTTCTTTTGCTGTCTCTCTCTCTCTCTCTCTCTCTCTCTCTCTCTCTCTCTCTCTCTCTCTCTCTGCTGCCACACTGAAACTTCCTCTAGAGCTGATACCCCATATTACTCTCTCGACGTCTTTTCCTCCTCCTCTTCCTCCTCCTCCTCCATGTTTTCCTCCTCCTCCCACTTCTCTCTCCTCCTCCTTCTCCTCCTCCTCACTTCCCTCTCTCCTCCTCCTCCTCCTCCTCCTCCTCCTCCTCCTCCTCCTCCTCCTCCTCCTCCTCCTCACTTCCCTCTCTCTTCCTCCTCCTCTTCCTCCTCCCACTTCTCTCTCCTCCTCCTCCTCCTCCCTTTCCCACCGCCCTCTCTCCTCCTCCTCCCTCCCTCTCCTCCTCCTCCTCCTCCCTTTCCCACCGCCCTCTCTCGTCCTCCTCCTGCAGAAGGGTGATGTCTCCTGTGTAATCTGTGGTGTGCGCCCAGTTTCCGCCCATGAAAGTGAAATGAAGCATCATGGACGGAGGTGATGCTGCTGCTGCACACTTGCAGACTCTCGAGGAAGTCTCAGGGAGGAGACGAGTTTGTGGGTCCAGCTGGATGCTGGGGTTGTTTTGGTGTGCGTTTTCCTCTCTCTCTGCTTTTTTTTTTTTATCTTTTTCTTCATCTTTTTTGTTTTTATCTCTTGCTGAAGTATATGTCCTTTTTTTCAACTTTTTTCTTTTTGTCTCTTGCTGGACTGTCGAAGTCTAATTCATGTCGCGGTGCGATTTGCGTGTACGGAAAATAAATAATAATAATAATAGGAATAATAATAATAATAATAATAATAATGGTATAAAAAATAATAATAATAATAGTAATAATAATAATAATATAAGAAATCCTCAGTTAAGTTACTGTACAAATTTTGAAAATTTTTCCCATTTTAACTCACGCTATGACGACTGTTTTTAATGAGAATAATGATATATAATAATAATTGATAAAACGTTCACAATGTGATTAGGTTATCGTTCATTCGAAAACCTCAATTTCATCAATAAATTGTATCATTGACAAGGTTTGAAAACTAAAAATAAACACTTTGGAAAACCTGGACGGTGTTCAGGTGTTCGAAATTCCTCTTCAGTTCAATTTATCGACATAATTGTGGATTTTTTTTTACGAACGATGATAGTAATAAACACCGAATGAATGGGTCCCGGTTTGTGCGTTTGTGAGGGCGCAGACTCAACACGGAGTCGTGTTTGTTCGTTTCTAACAGGCGAAAACATACAGCCATGCCAAATTGCAATTAGTTTGTATGTTGTGGAGGAGTAAATGAAACATACACGTTTGTGTGGGCTGATTCAGGCGGGATTCGGCTGCATTGATTGCGCGGAAGGTTGAAGCTCATGTTGTTGTTGTTTTTGTACCACTTTTGGGCAATTTGTTTGTTGTTGTTTGTGAAGCTTTCCAAGTAATATCCTTGAATTTGCCACGCGAAATGTGTGGGTGATACTACCTTATTTTATTTGATGGATATTTAATTTTTGCGTCATTTCGTTTCTAAACTGAGGCGATTGTCTTCTTGCACACACGTCTTCAGCAAAGGTCTCAGCGAATAATGATTGTATTATTATTGATACATACATAGATATAGAACAATGTATTAGGTGCAAATTGAATTAGATATTTACTCCATAAATTTTTATTTTAAAGAACCTTAGGATATGGGTAATAATTAGATATTTATTCCATAAATTTTTATTTTAAAGAACCTTAGGATATAGGTAAGAAATGGCTTAGCCCCACCTTGAACATCCTAAAAGCAATGGTTTCAATGCTAGAGAAGGGATGAATTTTTATACCATGACCAACGTTCGATCCTTAGAAACCAGCTGTACAAGCTCGAAACAAAAAAAGAAAGAAGCACTTGAATTTAACCTTGCTTGCAAGCATGGAATTCGGAACATCGTCGTTTCAGAGGAATAATGAGACCATTTGTATGCTTTAGTAGCGTTCTCTTGGGCTTCAAACGGCGTGTGTGTGTGTGTGTGTGTGTATATATATGTGTGTGTGTACTGTATATATATATATATATATATATATATATATATATATATATATATATATATATATATATATATATATATATATATATATATATATTGTGTGTGTGTATGTGTGTTTGCGAGCATGCAATCGTGTAACAGTTGGTCTACACACAGAAGACTTTCAAAATGGCTGTGTTTATTGTGTGCAGTGTAAAAGTGGATCCATTTTTCGTAAATAATTTTCCAGTTGCAATTTGCTTCCCAAAGTATGTTTGCTGTTTGTTCGTGTTAAACAGCGGGAGTGGACAGGTGTATGTTTTCCATTTGCACAGCTGACTCTTGTTATCTGGTCGTCTGATTAAAAACTAATTTGTTGAGAGAGAGAGAGAGTGAGAGAGAGAGAGAGAGAAATGTCAGGAGTCTTAAGTATTGATAGAGAGAAAGGAAATATCAGCCGTGTTACACGCTAGTAGGGAGAGAGAGAGATGTTCGCGTGGGTTTGTGTATGTGAGAGAGTGTGTGCCAGATGTTTGTGTGTGTGTGTGAAAGAGAGAGAGAGGGAGAGAGTGCTAGATGTATGTGTGAGAGAGAGAGATAGATAGATGTCAACGTTATTATCTTCTGAAAGAAACGAGATAACATACAAGTAACAATAGCACAGTCGTGTTCTCTGTAAAAAAAAAAAAAAAAAAAAAAAAAATGAATGTACCAGCTTGAACGAAAAGGAATCCTTGTATTTTGTTTGTCATCGATGAAGGTCGAAAAATAAAGGAAAATTGTTCACATATCCCTGAGAGAAATTTTTTTTTTCTTTCTTTTTGCTGAACAAAGGAATCTTGTTCAAAGGCTATCACACGTAACTTTTTTTTTTTTTTTTTTTTTTTTTTTTTTTTTTTTTTTTTACAGCGCTTTCGCTCGTTCTTAAAAGGAAAATGAAAGGGAAAATGAGTATTCTACTACTTCCGCTTTCTCATTTTTTCATTGTTGCATACATGGATACATAGTATACACACTATACTATACATATGTATATATACGTGTGTGTGCATATATATTTATATATATATATATATATATATATATATATATATATATATATAGAGAGAGAGAGAGAGAGAGAGAGAGAGAGAGAGAGAGAGATAAATTCATTCTTGCAGCCTGACCGTAGACATTTCAAGTGAACTCCCACACGATTGCTACCGATGAAAATGCAAAATTTGCAATGATTTGTTTACAAATTGCAAATATCAGAGGTATGCTTTCAGAAGCCATTTTACCTAAAGGTATTTTTCCTCATGAATGTCTGAGAATTTATTAAAGGGGAAGTATTGAATATTATCCAGTTTCATAGATTATTGAGTAAGATTGCTCATGATTGTATGAAATAGGAAAACAGCCTCTTGAATCGTTCTTACTTAATTGTCAGGGTTGAAAACAAGATATTAAGACATCAAGTACCGCACTTAACTGACAGGAAAATTATTAGAGAAACTTGTGCTGAAATTCATTTAATGTAAGTTCGTATCTTTGCCTTTTAATGATTAATGGGCAGCTGAGTGCCCACCGCTGATCACTGTCAGCCTCGCTCCCATGATGCATTGCGATAATGTCACTGGGAGATTGCGCACAAGTGGTGCCTTTGTTTATAATATATATATATATATATATATATATATATATATATATATATATATATATATATATATATATATATATATATATATATATATATATATATATAAACCCATTCAGTACACCACAGTACACCACCAACTGACATTAATATTGAGAAATGTTTGCCCGGTCTTGTTCGTGGAAAGGTGACCATTGTTTGGCTAGTGACCTCCTAATGCCCTGTGAAGGAAAGAAAGGATAAAACACCTAAATCTGTTCCTCTGGGGAGGAAGGGCGTTCCTGCTTCTCCCTCCTTCAGGATTTATAAAAAAAATAATTGTGAATGGAGTGGTTGAAGATGGTAAAAAAAGAAGGTGGAGACGCATTCTCTCTCTCTCTCTCTCTCTCTCTCTCTCTCTCTCTCTCTCTCTCTCTCTCTCTCTCTCTCTCTGTCAGTGTGAGGTTTACTTTTAGCGAGAGAGAGAGAGAGCTGCTGCTTTAGCCTTGTACTTAATTGGATTTATATTTTTTGTCAGAGGCAAGAATTTTGGGATGATTATTTCAAGGATATTCTCTCTCTCTCTCTCTCTCTCTCTCTCTCTCTCTCTCTCTCTCTCTCTCTCTCTCTCTCTCTCTCTCTCTCTCTCTCTCTGAAAAATAAGTAGTGTATAATGTAGAGAATTTAGCTTGCATGCAGTCGAGTTAAATATAGAAACCGCAAGAGACGCTTGAAATGAATTCGTAGTCAGTGTGCAATCTAGTCTTGAGAGCTTTTATTGGAAACCATTTCCCAGAGCGTTAGGCAGCCGTCAAGTGAGTCATTGTATACATACGTACATACACACAAACATGCATATGCACACACACACACACACACATATATATATACCTAAATATATATATTATATGTGTGTTTGTGTGTGTAAGATTCCCGTACAGAAAAGCTTCCCAGTGGGACTCTATATTTCTTGTTTTCATTTTTACACTTTTTCTCTGTTCAGATATTCGCGAGTTTTGAAGATATCCCCTGGAGAAGTGAATGATTGATTGAAGCGAAGGTCGGAAAGAACTCGTGTTATTTTGAGGAAATAGGAATCGTTTTTACATAAAGAAACAAGAAAAAGATTTTTATGCGTTTTTATTTGTTTATATTGTATTGCGTAGTGACGGTATTACGTCATTTCCAGTGTGAAAATAACATCAATGAGAAAGAACGTACAGAATTGATATAAATAATAATGACGACGATGTTAATAATGAAGATTAGATGTTACAATAATAATAATAATAAAGATTAGATGATGAAAATTATAATTATAAGACCAAAACAAAAAAAAAAAAAAAAAGACCACCCGTCTTATAGCTTCGCTTTAGTCATCTGTCATGGGGCCTCCACCCTCCCAAACAAGCTCCCCCCTCCCCTCCTGTAATCCCCAGCTCCCCCCCATTCCCCCTCACCCCACCCCCATCCTTTATACCACGTTTCCTCATCATTCTTCAGCCTTAAAAAATGGAAGAAAATAATCATGTATATTTTTGTCTCGTGTCTTGAAAGCGTACTCGACGTGCTCTCTCTCTCTCTCTCTCTCTCTCTCTCTCTCTCTCTCTCTCTCTCTCTCTCTCTCTCAAAGAAATGAAAGTCGCGCTTTCAAAGAAATATTTAAGAGGAAGGAGGTTTGAAAATGCTTCTTAAAATGTCTATTAAAATGTAAGTTTTGAAGGTAGCTTGTGGATCTCAAGTCAGGGGAGCGAGTGAATAATTAATTTAGTGAATATTGAACGAAGAGAGAGAAAGGGAGGGAGAAAGAGAAAGAGAGAGTGGAAGGTGGGGGCGGGCGGAAAGCGGCGAGAAGTATAAGGGAGAAAGGAATCCGTATAGAAATTGAAAGCCGAAATAGAAAGTTGTTAGAAAGAACGAAGACCAAATGATAGATTTCCCCAAGTTCCCAGATACACACAAAGAGGGTAGAAGAAAGGAAAGGAAAATCTCTCTCTCTCTCTCTCTCTCTCTCTCTCTCTCTCTCTCTCTCTCTCTCTCTCTCTCTCTCTCTCTGTCTCTCTCTCTCTCTCTCTCTGTAAAGACAGGAAAAGGAATATGGTGAAAAAAAAGTTCTCCCTTTTTAGACAAGGGCAGAGACCATCCGCAGAAAACGTTATTGATGTAAAGGTGATCTCGGAAGGGGGAAGAGAGAGAGAGAGAGAGAGATGAAGGAAGGATTCTCCCATATATTGCCGTTGTATTTTTAGTATGCAATGCATAACTATATTACTGTATATATATATATATATATATATATATATATATATATATATATATATATGTGTGTGTGTGTGTGTGTGTGTGTTTGTGTTTGTGTGTACTTACGTTCCTGTTAAAGGTAATGTATATCATGTGTAGATCACAGGCTGACACTTGATAACATTATTTATGGCATGATTATAACTGACGTCTTTCAAAAAGCATTCGCGAAGAGAGAGAGAGAGAGAGGCAATTATGAGATTTAGAATTCTTGTGATGAGGGGAGAGTGAGTGGGGAAAAATGAGGTTGAAAGTGAGGGGTTGCCATGGCAACCGTGGGAAGGAGGACAGAGAGAGAGAGAGAGAGAGAGAGAGAGAGCAGAGGGGAATTCTGAAGAATATCGACAAGAAAGCAAATAGGAAAAGAGTAAGGGAAGAAGGAGAGAGAGAGAGAGAGAGTTAGTTTTCCTTGCCTTTTGAAAATGCTGGTTGGGTAAGATTTACTCAGAACTGGGAGAAAATACAATTATTTTTATATTTTTTTGTTTACAAATGTTTTATCTGTGGCGTTAAGTAATTATGTCTGGACATAATTTCTCTCTCTCTCTCTCTCTCTCTCTCTCTCTCTCTCTCTCTCTCTCTCTCTCTGTTTTTGCTCTTACAAATGTTTAATCTGAGGCGCGTCACTTAATTATTTCATAAATATAGTCTCTCTCTCTCTCTCTCTCTCTCTCTCTCTCTCTCTCTCTCTCTCTCTCTCTCTCTCTCTCTCTCGGACATATATTTAGAAATGTACCCTTGCGTTAACTTTGGACAGAATTCGTAGTCACTTCAAAGGAATTCCCTTGCTCATGAGAGTGAGGCCTTGAATTTGTGTGTGGGAAAGAAGAAGCAGCGAAAGAAAGAAAATAAAAAAAAGGTAGTGTGTGTGTGTGTGTATGTGTGTGTCTGTGTCACTCAGGAACAAGAGTCCTTGAAGTATTTGTTTGGGTTTCAAACAGTGCTGAGAAAGGAGAAATGATTTATTGACTACCAGATGTCGTTAACCAGTATGGGTTCTGGTTTATTAGGGAAAGGCGTATATATATATATACTTTGTTTTAATGCATCTCTTCATTCATTTGAATTTGTTATTTGAGGAGCAAATTTTATCTTTATCCAGAGTTACCTGTGATGGAGGGATTCCTTGTTGGAGTAGTGGAATTATTTGTATGATTATGATCTCGTCTGTGAGAGAGAGAGAGAGAGAGTAATAATAATAATAATAATAATAAGCTTTATTTCCAATAATTACATTGGCTATTCTGTATCTTACATGAAAAGAATGCATTTCGATGCAAGAGTTACATTTATACTACTTACAATTTACTACATACAACAAATGTGGAGAGAGAGAGAGAGAGAGAGAGAGAGAGAGAGAGAGAGAGAGAGAGAGAGAGGAGAAGCACAGCAGCTGAAGCAAGAGTGATGTCTCTCTCTCTCTCTCTCTCTCTCTCTCTCTCTCTCTCTCTCTCTCTCCCCACATTATGATCATAACCGATGTCAACTGCCGCGTCCATCCAGCAAAACAAAAAACAGTTGGCGTTGACTGCACGCGTGTTGCAAACGCTATATCAATGTCTGTGACTACGTCTGTTGCAATGTTGCATGATGAGTGACTGTGTGTGTGTGTTTTAAGATTGAATTTGCCGTTTAGTTACAAGTAGATACTAGATAAGGCGTTTTTCATTATACAGAAACCTGTTTGTCGTTAAAAGCAATGGTTTTTGGTATCCAAAGCGTCTTTATAATTGCTTGATGCAAATATATTAAGCTTTTAAATAGACGTTAATCTTTACAGATAATCTTGGGTCTTTTGACAGAAACTAATTAAATTGCATAAATAAAATAAGCACAGAGTCAAAGTAACGACGCTAATAGATGCACTCTCTCTCTCTCTCTCTCTCTCTCTCCCCACTACGAACAATAGCGCACATCTGAAGCCCAGTCAAAAGCTCTGTCAGTAAAATGTCATGACAAGCACTGACTTATTAACTATCACAGATAAGACTCTCTCTCTCTCTCTCTCTCTCTCTCTCTCTCTCTCTCTCTCTCTCTCTCTCTCTCTCTCTCTCTCTCAGTGAAATCTTGAATACTGAAGAAACAATAAAATGTCATGACAAGCACTGATTTTTTAACTGTAACAGATGAGACTCTCTCTCTCTCTCTCTCTCTCTCTCTCTCTCTCTCTCTCTCTCTCTCTCTCTCTCTCTCTCTCAGTGAGATCTTAAATACTCAAGAAAATAAAAGGGTGGTCAAAATATGCGGCGGCGGTAACACATCTCAACACAACTCGAGATCGTGCAATTAACAAAAGAGTTGTTCGCCCGGGAAAAAAAGAGAGAGAGAGAGAGAGAGAGAGAGAGAGAGAGAGAGGTTCTCTCTTCACTGCCTCTAGACAAGAGGAGCAGGTGTCTCTGTTGTACACCATTTAATTAGATTTACTTGGTGTTTAAAAAGGTTTGCTTTCTTAGTCTTAGTCTTAGGTCATTGATATTAGCTTTAATACGATTGGTGATTTGTGTGTGTGTGTATATATATATATATATATATATATATATATATATATATATATATATACTGCATGTGTGTGTTTGTTTGTCCGTTTGTGTAACTGTGTGTGTTGGTACAATTTCAGCTACACTGAGTTGATTGATTTTTATTTTGAATCCCCAAACATACATACAGGGATATTGTGTGACTGTTTCTCTGTATTACAGGAAAACGTACACACACACACACACACACACACCTCAGTACACTCGCTCTAATTACTGAACAGAGTAAAAGTCCAGCCATTATGAGCAGCTAGTCTCTAAGACCCATCAGACTGCACTGTTCCAATGTGAATTTCGTCTTTAAGACCCTTTCAGAGCGATGCTTGGCTCCCTACTGACCCGAGTGGTGTGGGTTTAACCATGCAACTCGGTGTCTTGAAGGTCTGATAATTGGTGGTATTTTGCGGGATTTTCAGCCTTAACTTCATGCTCGTCCTCCCCCCTCCACCCTCCTCCCCTCCTCCTCCTCTGTCCAGTTGAAACGTAGATAAATGATTATGATTTGACTGCGCTGATGAATTTGTATTAAGCTTAATTCGCTGTAATTGGTATAATTATAACATGTTTTTTTTCTCTTGCGCGTCAGTGTGTTATTTGGCTTTGCGTGTATTACTAATGTTTTTGTTTCTTCTTTCAGGTGACTTTTTCTTCCCCACCATCTGAGGCAGCTGGTGAGTAATATATTAGTAATATATTCTCTCTCTCTCTCTCTCTCTCTCTCTCTCTCTCTCTGTGTGTGTGTGTGTGTGTGGTTTGAAACGCCACAGCTGCTGTCTTGCTCACTTTAAAGATCGTCAGTTCTGCTCTCTCTCTCTCTCTCTCTCTCTCTCTCTCTCTCTCTCTCTCTCTCTCTGTTTACATTTCGTTACGCTCTCCTCACCGGGGTCTTCCTCCCTTTGATGGGTTCATTCCAGTGGAGGTAATTTGCCATCATTTTCAACACATTCTCTCTCTCTCTCTCTCTCTCTCTCTCTCTCTCTCTCTCTCTCTCTCTCTCTCTCTGGGGAGCTCCAGTTCACGAGACAAAAATATCTTTACCACCTGAACGACAAGGACGAATCGTCGAAAGGGGGAAAATCGATAGGGATTTTCTTTTTGCTTTAGGGAAATGTTTAGGGTTCTTTTGTTTTTACCTTCTAGGGAAATATCCCTACAATTTTTTCCCTGTTCTGTAGGGGATCTCAGTCCCCGTTTACCGCCTTTCCCGTGCGCGAATATTCCTGTCAGTATTGATGCAAATTCGTGGTATTGGAGAGTTTTCTTTTTCATTTTTCGTTCGGGGAATATCCGATTATGTCATCTAGCATGAAGGGACGACTTCTCAGTCATTAGGTACTTATTAGTATTGCGTAAAGGGTAATGTCCCTATTTCCAGGGAAATACTGTATTTATCGTATGTATCGTAAACTAAATATTGCACGTAGGGTAATGTCCCTATTTCCAGGGAAATACTGTGTTGATCGAATATAAACTAATCAAGCATGGAGGGTAATGTCCCTATCTCCAGGGAAATCGTATGTAAACTTAATATGGCATGCACAATAGGGTATTGTTCCTATCTAAATCGTATATAAACTTAATATGGCATGCACAGTAGGGCATTGTCCCCATCTCCAGGGAAATACTCTATTAACCGTATATAAACTTCTTATTGCTTGCCGGATAATTTCCTATTTCTGAAATATCTTGCTGATCATTATGTAGCTAATATGACCATGTGAAATGCCAATTGATTGTATATAAACTTAATATCGTGTGTATGGCAATGTCCCTATTTCCAGGGAAATACTGTATTAATGGTATGTGCACTAATATTACTTGTAGGGTAATGTCCCTATCTCCATGGAAACCATATATAAACAATATTGCATGTATGGTAATGTCATGTCCCTATGTCCAGGGAAACATGTATTAATCGTATATAATCTAATGTTGCACGTAGGGTAATGTCCCTATCTCCAGGGAAATCGTATATAAACTAATATTGCATGTAGGGTAATATCCCTATCTCCAGGGAAATCGTATATAAACTAAATATTGGATGTAGGGCAATGTCCCTATTTCCAGGGAAACACTATACTGACCGTATATAAACTAATGTTGCATGGAGGGTAATGTCCCCATCTCCAGGGAAATCTTATATTCATCATATATAAACTTAGTATAGCATGTGGTGTGTCCCTATTTGTGGAGGAAATGCTGTATTTGATCGTATATACACACATTGTGTGTCCCCATCTCGGGTAATGTCCCTGTCTCCAGGGAAATCATATATAAACTTAGTTGCATGTGGGGAAACATCCTATATGAATTGCATGTAGGGAAATGTCCCTATTTCTAGGGAAACACTGTATTGATCGTGTGCGAGCTGGCGTTTGTACTTAACCTCCAAGGGAAAGTTTGAAGGTCGTTTTGGTGTAAATATTCATTGATCTGTGACTGTTGTGTTAATACATTCAGTTGGTGAGTTCACTGAGGCGTAAAGGGCACTAACTTCTTTCAATTAGATTCGTTCATTTCCCGGTTTTTTTCTTTAGAAATAATCCATTAATTTTGCCACCCAAAAGTCTTTTTTCTCTTTAGTTTTCGTTCAAGGTATTTTTTCTTATGTGGTTCTGGAGATTTCTGTGCTTTCTTTTAAGGGAGTACAGTATTTTGCCTTTAATTTTTTTTGAAGTGTATTAGTTAATTTTGCCATCTATAATCATTTCCTTTCATTTTCGTTCAAGGTATTATCTTTGAATTTCGTTCAGGAGATCTGTAATTATCTTTCAAGAGATTATTTTTTCATTCTTATTTTAGTCTTATTTAATAATTCATTAATTTTTCCACCCATAAAAATTTTCTTTCCTTTTCGTTCAAGATATTTACTTTGAATTTCGTTCAAGAGATTTCTGTAATTTTCTTTCAAAAGATTGTCTTATTTTTTTTAGGTCGAGAATTTTTTTTTTTTTTTTTTTTTTTTAGGTCGAGAAATTTATCTCTAAATCATCGTTCAGTAAATGTCTCTTGAATTTCGTGGAAGATAATGTCTCACAGACTTTCGTTCAGAGAGATTTGCCTCCCTCTGTTCATCGTTCACGGAGCTGAGCCATGACTCCCCTCTCTCTCTCTCTCTCTCTCTCTCTCTCTCTCTCGTTTGTATTAATATCCACGTCTTGCTAATTAGCGAGGATTGTATTGCGATTACCTCAAAGACTTAATTGGTTGCAAAAATAAATAAATGAATAAAATCCGCTTAGTAAAGGGCAGTTGTGTTGCACTTTTTTTTTTCATTCGGCAACGAGGAATAAGCAGTTTTTTTAACGGCTTTTAATTTGTATTAATGGGGTTTTAAGTAATTTTACCAGGTAATTGTCAGATTTCACTTACTCTTAATGTTTTTCGTATTGTTTTTTTCTCGGAAGCTAATTTGCATTCATTGTTGTCGAGTCTGCTTACAGTAAAATTCATTCGGCACCAGATGTCTGGGTATATATTCTTCTTTATGGTGGAGAATGATAATTATATTCTTCATTGAAAAATTAATATTATTCTTCGGGATTTAATTTCGTTAATCGTTGATTTCGACGAAATTTTCTTAGTCTCTTGATTCTTCAAAAGCTTCTCGTGTGATGAATATGTAATGAGTTAACCCTCCTCCTCCTCCTCCTCCTCTCCTCCTCCTCCTCCTCCTCCTCCTCCTCCTCCTCCCACCTACACCACAACTGGTTTATCCCCTCCCCCCTCATACGCCTAAGGTCTACTCCTCCCCCCCCCAACCCCACGTCCTTTCATTGCCATCTCCTTTGAGAACATCGCTACTCGTAAGGTCGAGATTCCCGAGTCATTATACGAGAATTTCACTCTTAGGGAATCTCATTCGCCATCCCACTTTAGTATTGAAGCCTTGTTCTGCCCCGTAGTTATGTGTTTTTATTGAAATTGATTTGTAAAACTACGGGTCTCTCTCTCTCTCTCTCTCTCTCTCTCTCTCTCTCTCTCTCTCTCTCTCTCTCTCTCTCCTCGCTAAGCTAGCTATACAACTCTCAGGTATATAGATTGAGTTCAGGGTTCTACTCTTTAGAAAATATATCTCTCTCTCTCTCTCTCTCTCTCTCTCTCTCTCTCTCTCTCTGTGTGTGTGTGTGTGTGTGTGTGCAATGTGTGTGTACATGTAGCTACATAACTCAAGGGCATATATATTTTTTTAAACAAAGGTTCACCCTTTTGAAAATATAACTCTCTCTCTCTCTCTCTCTCTCTCTCTCTCTCTCTCTCTCTCTCTCTCACTTTGTGTTTGCTAAGAAATACAACTCTGATGCATATAATGTACAACTCCCAGCTCTATAGTTTTAGAGCTCAAGGCTCTGGTCTAAAAAACTCTCTCTCTCTCTCTCTCTCTCTCTCTCTCTCTCTCTCTCTCTCTCTCTCTCTCTCTCTCTCTCTCTCTTTGTGTTTGCTAAGAAATACAACTCTGATGCATATAATGTACAACTCACAGCTCTATAATTTTAGAGATCAAGGCTCTGGTTTAAAAAACTCTCTCTCTCTCTCTCTCTCTCTCTCTCATTTTGTGTTTGCTCAAATACAACTCTGATGCATATAAGTACAACTCCAGCTCTATAGTTTTAGAGCTCAAGGCTCTGGTCTAAAAAACTCTCTCTCTCTCTCTCTCTCTCTCTCTCTCTCTCTCTCTCTCTCTCTCTCTCTCTCTCTCTCTCTCTCTCTCTCTCTCTCTCGTAGGACAATCAAGATAACCCCCAATTAACAACGTAGAAATGTTTATAATATTTGCCTTTTACCCCGAAACGACGGAAAAATGGGGCTTCTGTTTGCCCGCCACAACGTCCATTGTGTCGTTGCTAAACCATAGATTTTCGACCTTAACGATCCTTCTGGGCCTGACATTACTTTGTGTGTTTGGGTTGGGAAGGGCGGGTTGGGGTGGTGGGGTTGTTTCGTTGGGGTTGGGAGGAAGCAGTCCTTGGTTCTAATTGTGTTTTAAACCGCAGACTCGCTTATTAAGTTGTGCTGTCGACTTTCGGATGGAATTTAAAAGGGCGTCTTGAGGCGTTTGATTGATCCTCATGTCGTTTGCAATCGCCATGTGCAGTTTATGGCGAGATATATATATATATATATATATATATGAGTGGCATTTGTTTTTATTTATACATTCATCACGTTCCGTATCTTCATGAATCAGTTTTATATATATATTATATATATACATATACATTCTTATATATTTATTGTTTATATATATATATATATATATGTGTGTGTGTGTGTGTGTAGTCTATGTATTTATTTGTGTGAACACTTGCTCATGTGTTCATGTAGATACATTCATACATAAATTCATTCATGAGAGAGAGAAAGAGAGAGTTTATATTTGTGACGCAGAAGATCAAGAAATTAAGAAGAAAAAAAGGTGTTTTAAAATTCTCACTCGCTGCCAGCACCTTGAATATGTTTAATTAAGTTTTCTCAAGAACCAGACGAAATACTTCATTCGTAAAATGAAAGGCCAAACACCACCACATTGAGGAAAATTATTTTTGCCGCGCCATCGTGTTGTAGGTGATAAATTGAAGGAATTGTTTGCTATCGAATATAAACAACATGCAGCTTTTAAACCTTCTGTGTTGCAACGCTGGGTTGAGAGGTTAAGAAGTACGGAAACAAAAACTCCTATTGTACAAAAGGCCATACGAGCATTTGGTCATGTAAGTCAATTATTAGCATTCTGTTGATGCGGTCGTGTCCTTTACCCGTCCATACTAATACACTCCCATACACACATACACATACATATGACTGCATACGTTTATGTATGTATTATATATATAATATATATATATATATATATATATATATATATATATATATATATATGTGTGTGTGTGTGTGTGTGTGTGTGTATCTTATATATATGATTATTATCACTTTGTGCATTGATTCATTTATCACACATTACCACAGGTGAAAAATAAGAGGCAGGGTGTAGGTCACAGCCAGTTTCGACTTTATTTCCAAGCCATTGACATCCCAGTGGCAGAAATATACATACACATACTAACATATATAATAATACATACTGTACATACATACATACATACATATAAATTTATGTATGCAGTCATGGGCATCTATTTCACTGCTCTAATTTATACAATCATGCCATCATTTCCACGCCATCAGGAATAGACGTTAAAATACCATTTACCCATCTGTTTAAGACAGCGCACATCGATCTTAAAAAAAAAAAAAAGACTAAAGCATTCCTTGAGTTGTGAGAAAGTCTAGTTTCCTTTAACACGTTAATGTAACCCATTTACTGGTAGATTTTCAAGTCCTTTTTCTAGATATTTTTTTCTCACCCTGTCGCCATTGGCGCTTGTCGAAGACGCGAGCTATTTTCGCCCTTAAGACCTTGCGTCATAAGGGTGACGATCGCTTAACTTGATAAGACTCTCATATAGGAGCGGGTGTCGTGCTTAGCTATCGTTTACTTCAATCAGGCCTTGTGGTGAGGTGTCTTAAGGCCGAATGTCGGTTGCTTTGGCTCTTACTTCTTGTATCTATTTACGTCCAGGATCGAGACGGGGTGAGAGGGACGAAAGGCTAATGGATGAGCATATATATATGTATAATCAGCTTATGCTTTTATGCTAAAATAGAATGCACATGCTTAGTATAATTAAGACAGACATATGTATTAACACACTACCGATGTACTTCCATTAATAAAGTTAGATTTAACAGCATCAAAGAATATGCTGTTGATAATGTTGATAACAGCGAGTTATGTCATACAGCCCTCTCTCTCTCTCTCTCTCTCTCTCTCTCTCTCTCTCTCTCTCTCTGAAAAAAATATGTGACTGATAGTCAAAAAGTAATAAAAATTATAGTAATAATATTGACTTTTCAGAGTGAATGATTTAAAAGAAATCTGTGTTTTCAAATAAAGCCTTTTACAATATGGTCATTATCCAATACAGTTTTTGAAAAACTGAAAAGAATGGGCAAGCACTCGTACCCATTGCATGACATTATCAAGTTTTTCAAACATACGAGTTTTCGAATTCGTCTAGTAGCGAAATAACTCACTGCCATGAGAGAGAGAGAGAGAGAGAGAGAGAGAGAGAGAGAGAGAGAGAGAGAAGAGAGAGAGAGAGAGAGAATAAATAAAAAATCAATGGAAAATTATCAAACATTAAAAAAAATGGATTGTCTGATACCAAACAATACGAAAGAAGAGAGAGTTAATAAAAAAAAAGGAAAATTATCAAACATTTAAATAAATGGTTTGTCTGATACCAAACAACACGAGAAAGAGAGAGAGAGAGAGAGATTATAAGTCAGTATAAAGGAAAATATCACAAATAGAGAAAGCCGGATTAATTATTGGCTTTGTACAGGTGAAACGTTATCGTACCCCGTTTGATGAATCAATAACGAGCTGTTGCCATCAGAATCCTTTCATTCACGCAGCGAATTCGACAGTTCATATCGACGTTGCTAAGCTCGTCCTTCTTAGGGGGTTAGTGCCGCCAGTGCTACTCATGTGGTATACTGTAGGCATTACTTGAGTGGTCTTCGCAGCGTCCCTTCTGTCCCTAGCTGCAACCCCTTTCATCCCTTTTACTGTACCTCCGTTCATATTCTCTTTCTGCTGTCTGACTTTCCACCCTCTTTCAGCGCTGAATGACCTCGTAGGTCCCAGCGCTTGGCGTTTGGCCTAAATTCTATAATCTCTCACTCTCTCGATATGCAGAAATGATACTTCTCTTCACAGTACCTTGGGGATGGAAGTTTCAAATATCCATAAGTGGATCATTATAAAAACTAGCAATGGATTTATAAAGGTTCCTCTGAGAGGTCCTACAACCATCACATCCGATTTAAATACTTCTTAGCTTTTGGTTGACGGGTCGGTACTTTTTGTTTAATCCCAAGAAAAACTTGACGAATTGGCGGAGGCAGTTTGAATGTTCACTTGGGTAGGAGGAATAGAGTTGATGCTGACTCGGATTGAGGTGAAAATTGGTGTTGAAAAGTTGATTATGATCTTTGTATTTTTTGGAATTCTTTCACTTTGAGATTCGGTGTAGTGTAGATGGTCAAGTTATGCGACCTCAGAGCCAGAAAATGCTCTCTCTCTCTCTCTCTCTCTCTCTCTCTCTCTCTCTCTCTCTCTCTCTCTCTCTCTCTCTCTCTCTCTCTCTCTCTCTCTCTCTCTCGATTTATCTTTCTAGACGTATTGTTGAGTAATGAGGGAAAGTTAAACTAAACCATCTTAAATCGCAGATATCTATAAGAACAATTCTCTCTCTCTCTCTCTCTCTCTCTCTCTCTCTCTCTCTCTCTCTCTCTCTCTCTCTCTCTCTCTCTCTCTAGATTTATCTTTCTAGACGTATTGTTGAGTAATGAGGGAATGTTAAACTATCTTAAATAACCAGATATCTATAAGAACAAATTCTCTCTCTCTCTCTCTCTCTCTCTCTCTCTCTCTCTCTCTCTCTCTCTCTCTCTCGTCAATGTTCTTAGTGTAGTAATGTTACATTTCGTTTTCAATTAACTTTTACATGGTTTTAAGCCAAAAATAATCGAAATAACTGTACATTATTCCCCATTATTATTGTCATTGTGACAATGATTTTTTCACATTAAATGTCTTATAAAATGGCATCTTTGATATCACTGATATCATGGGTAGGAGACATCATTCCTTGAGGCGGGAAGTGTCTTCTCCTCCTCCTCCTCCTCCTCCTTCCTTTCCCCTGAGATTTGAGGATCACATTCCACTCAGCCAGTTGATTGATAGTAATCGGATATTAGGTCGGAATGGTCGTAAACTCTCTCTCTCTCTCTCTCTCTCTCCTCTCCTCCTCTCTCTCTCTCTCTCTCTCTCTCTCTCTCTTTATCCTTACTTCGTTTCTAAGAATGTGGAAATGCAAGGTTCGAGGAATGCAAAAGGTTTCTCTTGTATATTCGCTTGGTTTGATAATCGATGGTAATACACAACCCAGGTATATTCCTTTCGGTTATATTCTTGTTGTATTTTCCCGTTGTTGTTATAACGACCGATCTATAGCGTATTGTGAATAGTTATAGCTGTCAGAGGTTACGTCTGGTCTTAATTTTGTGTGTTCACGTTTGGTAAATGTCATATATTTCTCTTCAAGCAAATTATTATTATTATTATTATTATTATTATTATTATTATTATTATTATTCAGAAGATTAACCGCTATCCATATGGAACGAGCCCCAGGGGGGGGGGGGGCCGAGGGGCCGCCACTGACTTGAAATTCAAGCTTCCAAAGAATATGATGTCCATTTGGAAGACGTTACTTAAGATAGAAAGAAAAACAGAAAGAAGAGATCAGTTATAAGAAAAGAAGATAAATGAATAAATCAGTAGATAAAAGTAAAACTGATTAAAATGATTAAAATACAAGGAGAACTGTTTTGAGGTAGTAATGCATTCTAACATCGCCTTAAGAAATGAAATGCCATGTACGGTATCTCGGCTTATTTATTATTCATACTTTTATCCTTGTGGTTTGGTTCTCCATCTTTTCTTCTTTCAAGTGCCTCAGAGAGAGAGAGAGAGAGAGAGAGTGTGTGTGTGTTTAGATTCATATGTTCGTGCCGGAATGTTATGTTTCATAAAAATTTAAAGAATTATGACTGGGTGTGTTTGAATTCTGGGAAAGTTACATTGGTAGTGGGAATATCTCTCTCTCTCTCTCTCTCTCTCTCTCTCTCTCTCTCTCTCTCTCTCTCTCTCTCTCTCTCATGGCAGTGAGTTGTTTGGCTACGAAAGAGAGAGAGAGAGAGAGAGAGAGAGAGAGAATAAAACAAAACAAAAAAATAGATTAAAATTATTACATATAAAAACATAAATGGTTTTGTCTGATAGGAAACAACACGAAAGGCGAGAGAGAGAGAGAGAGAGAGAGAGAGAGAGAGAGAGAGAGAGAGAGAGAGAGAGAGAGAGAGAGAGAGAGAGAGAGACTATAAGTCAGTATAAAGGAAAATATCGCATATACTGTAGAGAAAGAAAAATAAATCGGAACGTAAAACCAACTAAACCTGTAAACACATCTTAAAAAGGACAATATTAAAATATTTAATAAAACTTAATAAAGAAACGAGAGATGCCCTGTCATAGGGCATCGACAATCTTATTAACATAGCCCACAGAAACCAATTAATGTACCCCATGTTATCAGAACAAAAATATCCCTACTTGCCACATGATCTAAATTTAGGTGAACAGCAGGACCTATACTCGAATAATTTTACGTGTGATGTCAAGATTCTCACAGTAACCCACACACACAAAAAAAAGTCAACTTCTCTACATATTAAGACGAAAATGAAAACTTGAGAATTGTCACGTTTGACAAAAATAAAGCTGTGATTTTCTCTACAAATTTAGACGAAAATGAAAGCAGAAGAATTAGGGCAGCGCTTGGACTGGTCGTGAAATTCCGAAGTTCTGGTCATCCTTGATGCACAGGGTCGGAAGATGCTGACAAACACGCAGTCTTTAAAAAAAATAAAATTGACTGCAAAGTTAATCAACCGAGCTGTTCAGTGTCTTGTAATCTTCCATTTTCTCCGTTTTCATCGAGTTTCACAACTTTGCTTCAAAAGGCGATTGCATTATATCAAATCTGGTTTTAAATTCGGTTAACAAAAATGTACAAAATGATGCAATCTGAAACTGCAAGTTCAATTGGTTTTTATCAGCCCTTGATACTTGGGAGAAAATTTGGTTGTTTAAAAAAAGTTTCTTCGGCACAATCGAGTTTACTGTGTGACCGGTGCCCATGAAGCTTTAGCTACGGCCCAGTGGTGGCATGTCCTATAGCGTTGTCCTCCTCCTCCTCCTCCTCCTCCTCCTCCTCCTCCTCCTCCTCCTCCTCCTCCTCCTCCTCTCCTCCTCCAACGACGACGACGAATGAACGAACGAACGATAATATACGACATCCCGAACGAACCTCTATGACAAATTCCCTCGAAGAATCCTACCTCTGGCCAACAATTCTTCAAGGAATCTTCTCAAGAAAGTGGCGCCGTAATATATATGTATTTTTTAATAGGTATTCGTCCTGATCAAGATCATTTTTCTTGGGGCAGGAATTACAGACAAACATTTTCTTCATTAAATGCCTGTAACAGAGTAGGAAATCTTCGTCGCAGAGTAATTTTAACCGAAAATCTTATAAGATTAAATTCTTGTAACTTCAAGAAAGGAATATTCAGCAAAAAAAAAAATTGTGAATGGCCTACATGTGGTAAATAGGAAAAATGCTGTTATGACCTAGAAAATAATGATATAAAGCAATGATACAAAAATATGTGCTTATTATCGTCCTGTCCTGTTGTACAGAAATAATTTCCCAAATGCTGGAAGGCAAATATTTCAACACGCTTCCATTTCTGGAAAAATTAAATTCGTTGAAAAGCTTTGTCAGATAAAAATGATCGACTCTCATAGACAGAAGTATGATATTTCGAAATCTTGTATGAAGCAATTCATGAAAAAATCTCATTCAGAAGACTTATAAATTCTATATTTGCCTACCTTATCAATAGATAATAGACAAACAATGCTGATCATCTGTTGATAACAATTTGTCATAAAGTGCAGAGAGAGAGAGAGAGAGAGAGAGAGAGAGAGAGAGAGAGAGAGAGAGAGAGAGAGAGAGAGAATAAAAACAAAAAGAAAATTAAGTGAAAAATTATCGCATATATAAAAACATAAATGGTTAATCTGATACTAACAACACCAAAAGAGAGAGAGAGAGAGAATAAAAACAAAAAATTAAGTGAAAAATTATCATACATATAAGAAAACAAATGGTTAGCCTGATACTAAACAACACCAAGAGAGAGAGAGAGAGAGAGAGAGAGAGAGAGAGAGAGAGAGAGAGAGATTGTTTTTAAAAAAATAGACAATACGATTCAAGAAAACATCTTAAGGAAATGAAAGACCCTTGACGCTATGATGGTGGATGACGTAATGTGACGTAAAAGAATATATCCATTAAGCTTTGTGCGTACAGGGAAAATAAAGCTACGAATCTTGTCAAAAACAAATATCAAATAACAATAAACCATCAGGTACTTGTTTGAAATTAACCTTGGACAAAGAACACTGTCTCGTCGAGCAGATAGAAAGAAAAATAAATAAAAAAAGATCTGTGATGGTAGAACAAAAGATCTGAAGAGGCGTGTGTCGTTAGTACCTCCAGGTTCCTGGCAGCCTTACACAACGGTTTGTGAAGATCTTAAAATAAAGAAAAATGAAGTACGGAGTTGACATTAAAAATATTGTCTACGTGTCTGACTCTGTAGATTAGTCAGTCAGCTTGCTGTTTATGCACGATGCTTAGGACATCGCGTGATTGCGATGAGTTTATTGTTTGGGGTTGGGAAGGAAAGGAAAATTGGTCCATCTATTTGAGGGTGACTTTAGAGGAAAAATTAGACAGAACTGTCATCTCCACGTTAGATTCGTTAAGTAGATGTTTATAAAAGATGAACTTAATATGCAGAAACTTGAGCGCTCGCACATACACAAATATATATATATATATATATATATATATATATATATATATATATATATATATATATATATATATATTACATGAATTAATTTTTATCACACACCTGATTCATATACAAGCATTAAGCTACAAATGTCCTTTAATGTGCAATTCACTCTACCTCGGAAATAATATATTTTCTCATGTAAATGTATCATATACTCATATTACATCATTTTAAATATAAAATAATACATAATCATACGTGCTACGTATACACGCTTCTGACAAAAAACGCATGAGTCATGCATTTGTATACTATGACATTATAAGTCAAGTTTAATGGCACCTTCCCCCCCTCCAGGGGTTTGAAGGGGGCTTGGAGGATGTGAGTGAAGGATACTTAACCCTCCCTCCCTCCCATAATCCTTCAGCTCTAGAAATGAAGACGAAAGCCGGATGTTTTCCCAGCAGATAATGAGGTGGTTAAAAAGCAACGACAACTCTTGTAAGATAACTTGTCCAGGAGATTAGGAGTGAGATTTGATTTCCGTCTTCGAGTTTTTTTTTTTTTTTTTTTTTTTTTTTGTTTGCTCACTCGGTATTTGGTGTTTGGCCTTCATGTCAGTGTTGATGTTGTAGGCAGGATTATTTATTATATACAGTATATAATAATAATAATAATAATAATAATAATAATAATAATAATAATAATAAATGCAGTCACGTGTAGGAATAAGCGAGTTGTGGTCGTTTAAGATTTATAGGTCCAAATATATATTTTTTCTAATGTATTTATTCTCATTTAAACCAATATTCCACTTTCATCAGGAGACATATATACGTCTTAATAATAATATAATAATAATAATAATAATAATAATAATAATAAGAAACATGGCCCTCCCAAAAACAGAAGCATCCTTACCCCAAGGCTATGTACCAAGTCCCATGGCAGCCATAATGGTACGAAACCAAGATTATGCTGAGTCAGGCCTTTTGTGTCCACATCGAATAAGATGTCGACAAACATGACGTTTGTTTTAACTCTCTCTCTCTCTCTCTCTCTCTCTCTCTCTCTCTCTCTCTCTCTCTCTCATTAAGGGTAGTCACCTGAGCCGAGATCTTGGCTAATTAATTAGGCGACGCTCTCGCTCATTATGGCAGTGTGGATTAATATTGTTTTCTGATAAAAGATCTCGTTCAGCCACGTTCTGAATGTTAGACACGTTCTTCAGCAGTCTCTCTCTCTCTCTCTCTCTCTCTCTCTCTCTCTCTCTCTCTCTCTCTCTCACACGTCATTGCCTCCAATGACATACAGCCACAGAACTTATAACTCTTTATCTATTGTTATCAATAGATAAAGATTATTGTTTAACTATTGATAACGCAGGCAGATGTATGTATAAAATATAAGTCTTCTGAATTACATTTTTTTTCAAGAATTGCTATATTATACTTCAGTCCGTAATAGTAAATCCTTTTTTCTTGGCAAACCTTTTCAACAAGTTGAATTTTCAGGAAGTGAAAATATGTTGAAATATTTGCCTTCCAGCATTTGGAAAATAATTTCTGTACAATAGGATAGGACGATAATAAGCAAATTTATTCACCAGTGCTGTCTATCATTATTTCCTAGGTAATGACAGCATTTTTCTCTCGAGCACTTGTAGACTATTCGTAATTTTTTGCTGAATATTCCTTTCTTGAAATGACAAGAATTTAATATTACAATATTTTCATTTGAAACTATGCGAAGAAAATTTCCTATTCTGCTACAGGCATTTAATGAAGAAATATATCACCGTAATTCCTTCCCCGCGAAAAATTATCTTGAACTGGACGAATACTTAAAAAAATAAAATAAAAATAAATGGCAGTGCCACTTTCTTGAGAAGATTCCTTGAAGAATTGTCGGCCAGAGGGACGACTTCCTCAGAGAAATTGTCACATAGGTTCGTTCGGGATCTCGTATATTATCGTTCGGGGGAGGAGGGGAGAGGAGGTATTGACGCTAGGTAGGGATTGGGGGAGATAGTGTGGGTTGGAAGGTCTCTCTCTCTCTCTCTCTCTCTCTCTCTCTCTCTCTCTCTCTCTCTCTCTCTCTCTCTCTCTCTCTCTGCCTGTTCGTTTGTCCATATGTCTGGCTTCAGAGAATCTTATCCACAAACCGAAAATGTGTTGCATTCCTCTTCTTCCAAAACTCTCTTGGACAGTGCTTAGGGAAATGACTAAGAGATGATGTTTGATAAGTGGCATTTTCTTGTGAGGAATACTAGAAGGTTTTCTATAGAGATAATGTTTGATAAGTGGCATATTCTTGTGAGGAATACTAGAAGGTTTTCTATAGAGATAATGCTTGATGAGTGGCATTTTCTTGTGAGGAATACTAGAAGGTTTTCTATAGAGATAATGCTTGATGAGTGGCATTTTCTTGTGAGGAATACTAGAAGGTTTTCTATAGAGATAATGTTTGATAAGTGGCATATTCTTGTGAGGAATACTAGAAGGTTTTCTATGGAGATAATGTTTGATAAGTGGCATTTTCTTGTGAGGAATATTAGAAGGTTTTCTGTAGAGATAATGTTTGATAAGTGGCATTTTCTTGTGAGGAATACTAGAAGGTTTAAAGAAAAGATTCAATAATTGATATTTCAGAAAAAAATTTGCGAAAATTATTGTGTGTCCCTATCGGGTGGGTGGCGTTAGTTTGAGAAAACGGTTAACAAATTTGGTTGATAACCAGCGTTTACGTAGAGGCTTCTAGGTCAAAGAATCCGCTGTAAATAGGCGTTTTCTATTGGATTTTAATTTCGAAAGAAAGTTTTGGTGCTTGGGGAGTTCAGCCAGATTTTCTCCCAAGTATCAAGGGCGGATAAAACCACTTGAACTTGCAGTATCTGATTTCGTCATTTTGTACATTTCTGTTAACCAGGTTGAAAGACTGATCTGATATACAGCAATCACGTTTTCAAGCAAAGTTGTGAAACCCGATAAAAACGGAGAAAATGGAAGATTACGGGAAATTGAATAGCTCGGTTGATTACCTTTGCAGTCAAGTTTGTGATTTTTTTTAAGACTGCGTGTTTGTCAACAACTTCCGAGCCTGTGCATCAAGGTTGGCCAGAACTTCGGGATTTCACGACCAGTCCTTTGGTTCAAGAGCTGCCCTAATTCTTCTTCTTTTATTTTCGTCTGGATTTGTAGAGAAAATCACAGCTTTATTTTTGTGAAATGTGACAATTCTCAAGTTTTCATTTTCGTCTTAATATGTAGAGAAATTAAATTTTTTTTTTTTTTTGTGGATTATTGTGAGAATCTTCACATCACACCTAAAATTATTCGAGTAGGTCCTGATGTTCATCTGAATTTAGATCTTGTTGCAAGTAGGGATATTTGTGTTCTGATAATATGGGCTATATTAATTGGTTTCTGTGAAATATTATGAGATGTTTATGGCCTGTTAAGATGATGGGCCATATTAATGAGACTGCCTATGCCTTGTGACTGACATTTTTTTTTTTTTTTTTTCCATTAAATATTTTAACATTGTCCTTCTTAAGAATAAGTTTACAGCTCCAGTTGATTTTATGTTCCGATTCATTTTTCTTTCCTTTTATATGGTCATTTCCAGAAATTGGAGGATGCTTGGGTAACTTCGTAATGACTCTCTCTCTCTCTCTCTCTCTCTCTCTCTCTCTCTCTCTCTCTATTCACTGGTGCTGTTTTGTATCAGACTAATTGTTTATGTTTTTAAATGTATGATAATTTGTCATGTAATTTTCTCTTCTTCTCTCTCTCTCTCTCTCTCTCTCTCTCTCAATATGAAAATGACTTGTATAGCTTGGAATTACGGGCTTGTGTAATTTCTTTATGGAGAATTGAATCGCAGACAATTGATATTTAATCTACCTTTTTGTTTATTATTGTCAAAGATTGAAAATTAGGAGTTTTTGAAGCGCATAAATTTAAATACAATATGAAAGAAAATTATAGTTTAAAATTTTTAATTGGAAGATTTTGATGAGGTAATACTTTTTCTAATAAAAAAACTATTTAGGGTACATTGTTAAATTGGTTAATATCAATTTTAACTTAAATTGGTTAATATCTAATTTTTTTGGTTAATGACAGATACGATATTAAATTTGAAGGTATGGGATTTATAGCAAATTGTATTTTTGTTATTGTAAATTATTTCCTTTGAGTTGATGAGAGTAGATTATAATAGGTTGTGTTTTAAAGAGTGTGCTATTCATTTTTTTTCTTTATTTCTCCTTCAGGGTATTATGGGCGGTGCGGGGTTGAGCCGAGGGGGGGCGAGGGCGTGATGGTGGGTCGCCCGTAATGCGCGAGACACCCCTGGAGGGAGCCACCGCCCCCCGGAACAAGCAGACGCCCTCCACCCTCAGCGGGGCGACTGCTGGCTCCGCGGGTGCTTCTACAGCTAACACCCACCCACACTCTGCGCCCATCCACGCCCACACGACCACTCACCCCACCCACCCGTCGCAAGCCGCCAACGTGCCGCCCGCCGCCCACAACTCGAGTAGCAGCAGTCATTCCATCGCCTCGTCCGCTGCCTCCCATCACCACCACTCGTCGTCATCGCCTTCTGCGGGAGGACAGCCGCCGCCCCTCGGGAGCCACCATCGAACGTCTTCTTCTTCTTCTTCTTCTTCGGGGGCGCCCGCCGTCGTCTCCTCTCACCACCACCCGCATTACCCTCCACCCCACGGCAAGGTCGTCTCCGGCCCCGCCCCTTATCACCAGTCGCCGAAGCACAACGCTTCCTCGTACCCGACGAAGGCGCACTCGAAGAACGCCACGTATCCGCAGGGCAAGCAGCAGCAGCCGCCGTACGCCCAGCATCACCAAAGTAACAGCAACGCCCATTCGGCGGGCCAAAGGAACAGCAGCAGCAGCAGCAGCGGAAACAGCAACAGCAGTAGCCAGCAGGTGCCGCCACCACAACGAATCCCCCACCAGCAGGGTGGTGCCCCAGCGTCATCGTCTTCTGGCGTGTCCTCTGGAGCAGGAGGAGGAGTGGGGTAGGAGGAGGAGGTGGCGGAGGAGGAGGAGGACATCAGCAGCAGCAGCAGCAGCAGCAGCCGCCCAACTTCGAGTACGATGACCAGGAGTGGGACGTGGGCGTGGGAGACCTAATCATTGACCTCGACGCAGACATCGCCCAGGCCGACCGCGGGGGGGGAAGAATGAGCTCCTCCGCCGTCCCCCCGCCACAACACCACCACCACCACCATCACCACCATCATCACCACCACGCCTCCAACGCCAACAACGCGTCGTCTTCGTCGTCGTCTTCGTCGGCGACTTCGTCAGGTACCGCCTCGACCATTTCCGCCTCCGCCACGGCCCCCACCACCACCACCACGCCTCAGCAGGCGGGCAGGGGGAGGAGGAGGAGGAGGAGGAGGGGAGAGGGGGAGGGCCGGGAGGAGTAGGACCAGGGCACCAGACTCCTGAAGACAAGCACAGCCTCAAAATGAAAATCAAAAGGACGAAGCCCACCACCAAGAACAACAGGGGCTGCTAATGATTGTCAAGCCCGACCTGGTCCCGGGACCCCCGCCCCACCTGAGCCAAGGCCCCCACCTCCACCGCCTCAGCAGACCCACGGAAGCCCTGGGGCGCCCCTTCACCTCCACTCTCAACAGCAGCAGCAGCAACAGCAGGGCCCCCCGGGACCACCGCAGCCACAGCAGCTGTCTCAGCAGCAGCAGCAGCAGCAGCAGCAGCTTCCCCAACGTCCACAGCCCCAGACGCCGCCTCCCAGCCACCATCACAATGGCGCCCACATCAAATTAGAGAATAGCGAAATGAATGGGCGTGCTGGACCGCGCCCGCAGCCCCAACCCCGGGCGACTCACAAGAAGGAGAAGAGGCGGCAGGACATCAATGGCACCGTCTCTCCTCCGCCCCCCACTCAGCTGAACACGCCCCCGGGGTCCGTCGCTTCGGGGACCATAGGCCCCGGGGGGAGCGTCGCCTCGCCCCCGCCCCCTCTGGCCGGAGTCAAGTTGGAGCCGAGGGGCGCTGGGGCTTCTCCGAGCCGAGCGACGACGCCCCTCGGTCCCTTCGCCATCAAGAGCGAGACGCCGCCCCCTGCCAAAAGGCTGAAGGTAGGACTCGACCTGGTTTGGTCTCTGTTTAGTTCTTAATGAATGGTTTCTTACCCTAGGTCAACCTGAGTTGAGCATTTTAAATGTATCTCTTATTCCTTTTATTTATTTTCTAGTAAATGATTTTTTATCCTAGGTCACACGAATGTTTAAAGTTGTCATCTGTCCCTTCCTCTCTCAGTCATTTTTATACGTTTGTTGTATAATAATTATGAATTTCAAAGATAGAAAAACCCATTATCATATACTAGCTGCTTCAAACCCGAATATTTAAAGGTATCTCCTGTTCATTTCTATTTCAATGATTTTTACCCATTTATTCTATAAAATTTATGAATTTTAAAGATAGAAAAATCATCATCATATACCAGCTGTTTCCTGTACAAATTTGATTATTAATCTTTTCACTTTATTAGATTATTATCATTCTGATTTCGAAACTAAGTATATTAATTACTCAGTCTTGTATATTTCATACATTCCAGTCCCTTGACGAGATTGTAAACGTCACAATCAGTTACGTTTACAAGTTGGAACTTTTTTTTTTAAATAAACAAAAAGGTCTGCAGGTAAAACCTACTGCAAACTATTATTATTATTAGTCAGGAAATTAAACATTGCAATCAGCTAAGCTGGCTGGATAACAAAAGGTGATCACTTCCTGTTACTCCTCAATTATTATCAACTTCTGTGTGGCTCGTTGATTCCCACAACCAGTTTCTGGAAGGAGTTCTTTTAGGACTGCGTGGCTAGTCAGGTGTTACAAGTAAATCGACGCCTTTGAGGCTTGAATATTTTTTTTTTTTTTTTTTTTTTGTCTCAGAGGCTTGGAATTTTTTTTTTGTCTCAATTCCTGATGATTCCCCAGAACTATTAATCGGAATCGTTCCTTCTTTCTCTCTCTCTCTCTCTCTCTCTCTCTCTCTCTCTCTCTCTCTCTCTCTCTCTCTGTTTTGCATTTCTTTGTCGATTGTCTATTTTACTGTTTCCCTCTTTTATTTATTTTTTGTTTTCCTCCTTACCCTCCTCTACTGCTCCTTTGTTCTCTAGTAATATTTCTCGTTCCCCCTGTTCTGGGTTTTCTTCCCCTTGTACTCTCGTTCCTTTTATCAAGTCTTTTATTGCTCCGGTGTTTCCCCCCTTCCCCTATCCTGTTTTTATTTCTACCTCATCATCATCATTCTTCTCTCTCTCTCTCTCTCTCTCTCTCTCTCTCTCTCTCTCTCTCTCTCTCTCTCTCATTTTCCATTTTCCTTCTTCCTTCCCGGCGCATCTTTTTATCCTAATAAAAGTCGTTGCCTTTTGTTCTAGGGAAAATCAATGAACATACGTTTTGAATGCTTTTTTCTGTTTATTTTTTTTAACGTGCCCCTAAAAGCACTGTTTTCTCAGATCCAGCACACGCGCGCGCACACACACATAATACACACACACACACACACACACACATATATATATATATATATATATATATATATATATATATATATATATATATATATATATATATATATATATATTAGTTTGAAAAACTTTAATCAATTTTATTTCATTTTTATAGCAAGCTGTGCAAGATTTATTTAAGTATAGTATATGTTCATGTAATTTTAAGCCTCTGGCAAAAGGTATAGAACAGTTTGATCATTGCTTTTGACGTATTTTGAAAGCAGATATGATGATCATTTTTATGCTTGGAAGACGAAACTTTTCATTTGTTATTCACTGAATTATCCACCATTTGAATTCAGACGAAAACGAACAACTAGTCATCATGAAATCAATGATAATTATCATTGTCTTTTCTTAAAAGCACTGCGAGGTCGTCAGTATTAAAACAGTTCTCATTGTCGTTCCTTAAAAGCACGACGAAATCATTAAAACAGTTTTCATCGTCGTTCTTCATAACAGGACGACGAAATCGTCAATATTAAAACATTTTTCATCGTCTTTTCTTAAAAGCACGACGAAATCGTCACTATTAAAACATTTTCATCGTATTTTCTTAAAAGCACGACGAAATCGTCTTTATTAAACCAACAGTTTTCGTCGTCTTTTCTTAAAAGCACGACGAAATCGTCAATATTAAAAAAAACATTTTTCATCGTATTTTCTTAAAAGCACGACGAAATCGTCATTATTAAAACAACAATTTTCATCGTATTTTCTTAAAAGCACGACGAAATTCGTGCTGCAACAACCTGGACAGAAACGTTCGCTTTGTCTAGAGTACTGAAGAGGGCGTTCTTCCCTTCTTCCCCCTCTTTGTTTATGATTGGGCTTTGTGTGTTTTAGTGCGTGGGCGCATCGGTTTTTTCGGCAACCCCACTGAAGATGCAAGGCATGGCCCCTGCTTGGTCCTTTGTTTGTGCAGAAGGCACTCGACTCTGGTAAGGAGTTGGCGGTGTAGACTCATGATGAGACGAATATTGACTACATTGTTTGATTAACATTGTGGAAAGGAGAACTTGCGAGATAATAGTATTTAGAATAATGATTTATACTTATGGCAGGCATTTTCGAAATGGTGTCTTAAAGGAACTAAGAGAATAATTGCAAGTTTATAAAGAACTAGAACGACATTATTTATTCCATATTATTCTCTTTCATTATCTCATTATTTGAGAAGGAGTAAATAAACGTCAAAGTACCTCTCGGGTCGTAATCGGAGAGAGAGAGAGAGAGAGAGAGAGAGAGAGAGAGAGAGAGAGCATATTTATTTCAGAAACAGAATGGACAAGTAAGCTCTTTAACATGCTTGTTCGAGTGCTTAACGGGTGTCGAGTGTCCGGAGCTAAAAGGGCATACGTGTGACCTGTTACATTATTTAGATACAAGACGACTTAAGCAGCGAAATTCTCTCTCATTTCATTCGTTTGTCGTCTTATAAATGACAAACGTTTCCACCCCATCTTGTTCATGCTGAGGAGAGCGTTGAACGTTGGCTTCAGTGGAGGAGAAAAGCAATGAATTCAAGTAAAAGGAAGCTGTAATAATGTTCTACTTCAGACTTGTCTTGCTTGGGAGGGTTACGTCTTTCATCCACGGCCGGACGTGCGTAATTGGTGCTGGTGGCGTGTGTTGGAGAGCTGGCGACTTTGTTTCGCTGAATATCGGACGATTTCCTTTTTGTTTCGCTCGAATTCTCGGCTCTGTTTAGACCCATACGTCTCGGTAGCCTCCCGATGACGAATATCTAGCAAGCATATATCTACCTATCCCATATTATATGTCAGATTCTTTAAAAACCTAATGATATGAGGTTTTTATAAAATTTTTCAATGAATTTTACGAAAACCTCGAAGACATTGGTTGCGGAATCGCAACTTGAAAGGTGTTGGAGGGGAAAAGTAATGCAGTGTTGCGGGAAAGATTTTTAAGTCTTCCCTTTTTTGACATTATCTGCACTTCCCGTTGGGGATGATGAGCTAGCTAATACCTCTTTGCTTTGTGCAGGTAAATGGGGTTGAGTATGTTTTAGCAGAAATCTGATGAGTCATTGGGAAACAAATTATATATATATATATATATATATATATATATATATATATATATATAAATGTGTGTGTAGAGGAGGGAGAGAAGCTTAGTCACTACAAGCGTTTCCGAACTGTGAAGAAATCGAGAAGTTAAGAGGGCATTGTGGTTATTTAAAATTACATACATATCTGGTAAAAGTGACCAGCAGATTCTAATATATATATATTATATATATATATATATATATATATATATATATATATATATATATATATATATATATATACAAGTCTTCACGGTAATCAACAGTGTAAGATGAAGATATATTTTTTTTTCAGTGAGTGTAACAAAAAGATTAATTCTGATTCTGGCTTAACTTGTAGTCTTTTGATGCCTTATTTTCCTTCATCAAATTTGAAAAGAAAAAAAATAGGAATGCGAATAAATTAGATAGAGCCCAAAGCCCGAATTCCCCACAAGATAAGACCCAAAATTCTCACCCCCAGACGATGACGGGTTTAAACTGCCGGGTTTCAGCGAGCGGGAAAAACGACTTAACGGTCGGGTCATTTAAATTCGAAAATGGTCTGCTCCGTGTCACAGGGGTTACGACCAACGTTCGCTAGAGACGTCGCAGATGATAGCAATCTCTCTCTCTCTCTCTCTCTCTCTCTCTCTCTCTCTCTCTCTCTCTCTCTCTCTCCTTGTCATCCGGGACTTGCCAGAATGGTTGATAATGACAATTATGTGCCCAGTGGAAAAGTATTTCCGAGATGTCTCGCAGCCATGTGGATCATAATTGGAATTTTGATTTTTTTTATATAAATTATTATGATTTTTCATCTTGTGATTTTTTATTTTAATGTTTCCGGCATGCTGGCGCTAGTTGGACTTTTTTTTTTTTTTTTATTTTTTCTTTTGTCAAAATTTAATTTCTCGCTATTATTACAACCTCAGTTTTCCTTTTTTTTTATTTTTAACTTTTTTTTTATCAAAATTTAATTTCTCGCGATTATTGCCACCTCAATTTTCTTTCACCCGTAAAAAAAATAACATTTTTCGTACTTTTCATTTTTATTGTAAATTTTTTTTTATTTTTTCTTTTTTTATTCCTCTTAGCCCGTATTGAGATGGATAAAAATACCCTACCTTTTTTTTTATTTATGAAATAAAAAAAAAATTCTTGTTAGTTATTTTACTACAGATATGAATTATAAGTAAAGTATCTTGTTACTTTAATTTTTATTACAGATTTAAATTTTTTAGTAAAATTTCCCGTTACGTTTTTTTTTTTTTCCGCACATATTTTTTATGCATATTGCAAGAACATGACTTTTAAATAATTGCCTGGTCTATTGTTGTGGCGACGCCACGAAACTCATAAATCAATCATCCTCATTGCAAGTACGTATGTAAGGCAGCTTAGAGAGAGAGAGAGAGAGAGAGAGATCCCGTCTCTGCTTGTGAGAAAATTGAAGATAGATTTTTTTATAGATTTTATTTTTACAGAGCCGGTCAATTTCGAGCTTTCCCAATTAGTGTTCAGAATTCCATTACTATTTTTTTTTCTTTCCGCTTTTTGTTTTATTTGTGTAGGTCATTTTTGTATATATAAAAATATTAGAGCAGTTCTTTATAATATTTTTTCATACTTTTAAAATTTGCATTGGGAGTAATATATACAGCGACGTCTAATTGTAGTTATATGTGATTAACTAAATTCATCATGTAGACGATGTGCAATTTGAAGATTCATTATTATTATTATTATTATTATTATTAAGAAAAAGATGAAACATAATTATATGGAGCAAGCCACATTAGAAAATTTAAGTGCGGAAGCCAAACTTATTTTCTGTCAGGAAAAAGTTGAAGAATATTAGAAATAAAGATGACTGGTTGTGAGAGAGAGAGAGAGAGAGAGAAGAGAGAGAGAGAGAGATACTGGTGATACCCACGAAGATGGTGGTAGGAATTTTGATCCTTGGGGAAGGAGTAAATAAGAGCCGGTATCTGGAGACCCTTTTTTTCCTGGTGGGTTAGGTTCTTTAAGCCTTCCTTTCCTTCCCCTCCCTACAACCCCCCGCCCCCCGCCCGTCCTAGCACCACTCCCCTACCAATTCCATCCGTGGCCCAGCCTCCGAGATTGGGGTGGCGGTCGTGTTGCCAAGACTCAGGGCGTTTTCACTCGGTTCCCAAAATGTTTCGTACCGTTTCTCAGAGGAACTCGATTTTTTTTTCTTCTTCGAGATATTTATGTGAATTCACTTTGTTTTATAGCTGTCGTTTGAGAGACAGCGAGAAGGGTTGAGAAGAGAGAGAGAGAGAGTCCTTTTTCCTTCCCCATTCCTCTTCGGTTATTTATTTCTGGGTTTTAGGAGGAGCTGAAAGATGATAAACAAACTTCATTTTCCCCAAATGAAGAAAGGAGATTATTTTTGATTAGCGTGAAGGACAGAGAATCTGTGGAGAGGGAAACAAAGAAAGAGAAATTATTAATTTCATGTTTTTAGTTTTTTTTTTTTAAACCAGTTGACAGGAAATGTTGCCAAAGACAGTTGTTGGTGATGTATGGGGAAAATATTTACCTCTTTTCTTTTTGAATTAAAGATAAAAATATTAAAACTGTGTAAAATTATCCCTTGAAAATGTATTATGTTTACATATTTGTGGTAGGTGGAAAGAAAACCTTTATAGCTAAACCTGTTTAGTTTTGACCTGGTTGTATACACATTAGGTGTGGTAAGATTTATTTTGAACTGAATGACGTCATTGCCAACAAACTTTGATTTTATGGAACATAAAAACCTGTAAATTATGTTTCTGTATTTCACACAATTACCTAGTTTGTTTTTTGAAAACCAATATATAAGGCTTTATAAAAACTGTCTAAAGTTTATGTTGAAGGATTACAGCATCCTGTTCAATTCTCGCACCTGACTCAGAGGCCTTTCTGAAAGTCTGCCAGCCATGTCATTCTGTGCCTTTCCTTCCACAAATATCCACTAATCTTCACATATCATAGTCTTCATTCAAGTAGGTCTGGGTCCTCCAATTCTTCTGGGGCCCACAGGAGCCCAGCTGACAGTCACGCCCTATTATCTTAGGGGTTGTGACAAGGATGTGTTCAGGACATAATTATGTCGTTATCTTGTTGACATACGAAACTTGGGCTTATGGTATCATTTTGAACTCGGTTCGACCATCTGACTCATAATAATAATAGTAATAATAATAATGGTATCATTTTGAATTCGGTTCTACCAACTGACTCATAATAATAATGATAATAATGGTATCATTTTGAACTCTGTTCTACCATCTGACTCATAATAATAATATAATAATAATAATGGTATCATTTTGAACTCAGTTCTACCATCTGACTCAAAATAATAATAATAATAATAATAATAATAATAATAATAATAATGGTATCATTTTGAACTCTGTTCTACCATCTGACTCATAATAATAATAATAATAATAGAGTCAAATCCACAGTTATGTATATGTACATATATTTAAAGGTAAATCTGTACAGATTTATCTTTAAAATATGTACACTATACATATCTGTGGATTTGCGTCTCTATTTTAAAACTCATGCTAATATGAGTATTTTAATAATAATAATAATAATAATAATAATAATAATAATCTTGTAGATTATTCGTTCCAACTCTTCCTTTGGTCTTTTTTTCTTCTCCAGCAACAGAATTAAGTAAATTGCAGGGATTTTTATTTATAAAAATATCCAAATGTCGATGGTTAGTGGGAATTCCGAGGGCGTTTTTTGTACCCCGCCCTCGGCATTTCCACTAACCATCGACATTTGGACATTTTTATAAATAAAAATCCCTGCAATGAACTTTGGCACTTAATTCTGTTGCTGGAGAAGAAAAAAGACTTAATTAAAAGAGCTGAACGAATGATCTACAAGATTAATGCAACCAAGGCTGCCATCATATTCAACAACACTTTTGAAAGAGGGGCCTATACCCAAAGAATAATAATAATAATAATAAATAATAATAATAATAATAATAATCAGTTGAAAAGTATGTATCATTACGTGTTATTTTTGTCTAAAAATGTGAGCTTTGCACTCTTTTTCATTGTATTTTATCACATGCGCCCTTGTGAATTATACTACACCCTGTATCAGAGGTAATCCATATATAAAATTGACCATTTGAACAGTGAATAGCAATAAGGATATGCATTGAAGGACTTTACACAGTTTTAATTGTTGCTTTTCGTGCAAATAAAGTATTTTCATGGAAAATGTTATAGAAGGAATCTTAAAATAAACAAACCAAGATAAACCTTTTTAAAAAATATTAAAGTATTCGTTGTACTCATTGCTTCAAAACCGTAAACCAAGATAGATTATAATATAAAACATTCATCTGCCCATTCCTTAATACTCTACAACAGCGCATTTAGAAAAATCAAAATATGTTTACGCGGGAATAAATATTGTCAAAATAAACGATATGGCTGAGGGTAAAATAGAACCTTTTTGTTCAGAATGATTTAACTAGAGAACACGTTCATTTAAGGCAAATGGTCGTGTAGCACATAGATCCAGTGGGTAGCATCTTGCAAAAACATTCTCTCTCTCTCTCTCTCTCTCTCTCTCTCTCTCTCTCTCTCTCTCTCTCTCTCTCTCTCAGGGAAGCACGAGGGAAGGTTGAAAATGTCAAAGCATTAAATTGATATTTTTTTTTATTTATTCATTCACAAAAAACTCACTATTTCTTTCTTAGTTTTAATAGATGCCTCAGGTGTGGGAAACCAAGGGTAGGTTTTAATCAGAGGGTAAAAAGAGAGTTTTCATCATCAGGTTTTTTCCGCACTTCATCCGTTATCAGTTTCCTCTCTCTCTCTCTCTCTCTCTCTCTCTCTCTCTCTCTCTCTCTCTCTCTCTCTCTCTCTCTCTCTCGTTCCCAGTTGTACATGCCCCCTCTTAATATCCACACGGAACTTGATACCGGCAGACTATGTATATATATATACATACATACTTACATATATATATACAGTATATATATATTATATATATACAGTGTATATATAATGTTCATCATTAATCCCACTCCTTCTGATGGGGATTAGAAGCCACTCGTGAATTCCTAATTATTATTTGCGTCATTTTAATAATTCTGGGTTGTATTCGTCGTAAACCACTGCCGTTTTAATAAATCTGTAATTATTTATATATATTAATACACACACATACACACAAGTTGGTGTATTACTGACACATGCAACTGAAGTTTTACCATAACATTCTCCTGTACGTTTTAAATTGTTTGTTTATATTTTATTTTCAGCGAACAGTCTGACAAGAAATGTTTCCATTCTGGTATTGCAGTTCATTTTAACAGTCTGTCACGCTGCATATATACAGTAGTGTTGAATACGTAGCAGCGTAGGTATCTATTTGCTGAGGGAATGGCGTGACCAATTAGATAATTAACTGGCACAATTCATGCAAGCGGTAAAAGCACTTTCTGCAAACCCCTCCCCTCCCTTCCCCAGTGGTACCAACGCTAACCTCCCCCCTCTCTATTCACTTGGAATATTCCAACATGGTTCTAATTCGAGTGTCGTTATTATTGGCAGTTCCTACGTTTATATTTTGTTCTGAGTTAAAATTGTTAAATCTTGTGCCCTCTTTTTTTTTGTGGATGTGCGTGCACGCGCGTATTTTAGTTGAAATTTGTGACCCTTTGAATGTAAAAAGTTCAGCGGTTTGTTAACTTCGTATTTGAAAACTCGACGAAAGGTTGGTTTGGAAAAAAAATATGTTAATGAATTCAGATCATTAAAGAGTATTCTACTGGAAAATTTTTATATATTTAATGATAATATATTTCTTATGTATAACATAGCCTTGATTTCGCGTGATGTTTCTCCATGAATTTTATTATACTGTATATTACATACACAACTATGATTTAACGCAGTTTGTTACAATCTCTCTCTCTCTCTCTCTCTCTCTCTCTCTCTCTCTCTCTCTCTCTCTCTCTGTGGTATCAATTTGTGTTTCCCATCACAAAACATTGGTCAAGACTTATTATCGGTTTCACTGAATGTACGGCATTCTTAACAGAAAGAAACGCGACCGTAAGGTCGTTGTTCACGCGTTGATTCATAAGACAATCGACCTTACTGCGTCGAAAGATTTACGACTCAGAAATGTTGGATAAAACGCACCCGAGGAATCTTAAGTGAATTTCATTTGTGTAGACGTATTGTTCTTTTTTTTTCTATGTTCGCCTTTTATTGGTGGTAGCAGAGACAGAGAAAGAGGAAAAGAGGAGTTTTAGTGTGAATGGTGTCCATGTTGAGTGGAGGAGATATATAAATGAAAGAAAAGAAAAAAGAACATTAACGTTTGGTGGTGGAGAGTGGAAGAAGAGAGCGCGGTATAAATGGGAAATCGTGCATGGAAGCGTCTGGCAACTATCGCGCGGTAGAGTTGACAAAGGGAACATTTTCGAGACATTTTACTCGCCGTTCAAATTATTATTATTTTGAAGCGTTGTTATTATTAAAAGTTTACGCGTGTGTGAGTTCTGGTCAAGCTATTGGTCGTAAAATGTGGATGTAAATATCATAATGTTCTCTCTCTCTCTCTCTCTCTCTCTCTCTCTCTCTCTCTCTCTCTCTCTCTCTCTCTCTGTGCGTGTGTGTGCGCGCGCAAATATCGGTGGCAGGATAATTGTTGCTTGCACTTATATTGAAGCTTGCTCATAAGAAAATTATATATTTTTGAGATGAAATATGTTTTACGTGTACCTGTTTGGAAACGGAACTATATAATGCTTCCGTTTTGAGAGAGAGAGAGAGAGAGAGAGAGAGAGAGAGAGAAAACTATAACCCTGGTTCTTCTCAGCCTATCAAATCTCCCAGCGACTTCTCGCTGCCCAAACTTCAGCGCACTCCTTGATACTTGACCTATCTATTTAGTTTCCGACTTCACAGAACTTCTCGACTGATTGATCGATTGACTCCCAAGCCACACTCGTACTCCCCGACTTCAATCCAGTTCAGCCGCACAGCCTTGGACTTCAAGAACCCAGTTCTCATCTACTGGTGATTGAGAACAAGGTTACGTATGCAGCGGAGCAGGAATTAAACAAAGCTTCCCCTTTGCTTTGCGGGAGTGAAAGCGCATTCATTCGGACGGGGGAGAATCGAGTTCCTGTAACTCTGTTCGACGAAGTGACGAGATAGCTTGCTTGCTCTTTTTTTTATATTTTTTTTTGCTTGCTTGACTTTTTTCCCCCGTAATTTCTTGGTCTTCGTAATTTGTCATGATTTACGGAATTATGCATATTCCTGCACGAGTCCCAGGTTCGAAGCCCGGCCGGGCGGATTCGCTTGTCAGATATAGTTTTCCCTTGGGTGTAAATTTTTCCCGAAGTAAAGTGGGTTCAGTGTGAAGTGATGTACATACACGTGTGTATATGTATGTACGAGTATGTATGTGTATATATATATATTAACTTTATCACATACACAGTTGATCTGTGCATTAGTAGAATTACTAAAAGGACCTCATTCAAACTGGATAGTATCTAATGGAGTATTTATTCAGAAAAAGTTACAAGCTTTCTTGGACAAACAGTCCACATTAACAAGTACACGGATACTTGTTAATGTGGACTGTTTGCCCAAGAAAGCTTGTAACTTTTTCTGAATAAATACTCCGTTAGATACCATCCAGTTTGAATGAGGTCCTTAGTAATATATATATATATATATATATATATATATATATATATATATATATATTATTTGTTTTAGGACTATTCCCCCTCCCCCCCTCTTCGTCCTGTGATCAGATATCGATCAGCGCGCAGTGCGTCCTATTGTAATGTGCTGTCAGATTCCATCGGCTTAAGCCTTTTGTATGTAAATAATGACACACTGGGTGACGGGAGGCGGAGTCCGGTGTATGTGTAAGTAGTGTAGGCACCTGTCAGCATTTTGCTGTGTTAGAAATTTTTCTCTCTCTCTCTCTCTCTCTCTCTCTCTCTCTCTCTCTCTCTCTCTCTCTCTCTCTCATATTAATTCTTGTTTATTGTTGTATTATTCGTAGTTATCATGACGATTTCTCTCTCTCTCTGCGTTGAATGTTCACTTTCATATTCATTCTAGTTTGTTGTTCTGTTATTCGTGGCTTTCATGACGATTCTCTCTCTCTCTCTCTCTCTCTCTCTCTCTCTCTCTCTCTCTCTCTCTTCGTTGATTGTTCTTCTTCATATTCATTCTTGTTTTATTGTTCTATTAATGGTGGTTATCATGACGATTCTCTCTCTCTCTCTCTCTCTCTCTCTCTCTCTCTCTCTCTCTCTCTCTCTCTCAATTGGTTGCTTCTGTGTAAGTTCATTCTCTCTCTCTCTCTCTCTCTCTCTCTCTCTCTCTCTCTCTCTCTCTCTCTCTCTCTCCGCAGATTGCTTTTCTTGTATTCATCTTAACGATAAAAGCATCGGAAAGAGAGAGAAGATATTCATCTGAAAAAGCTTCCCTATTATTTTTTTTTATCGAATATCGGCTCTGTTATTTTCATGCTACCGCTGCTTTTGTAAAGAAAGGATGGGAAAAAAATAATAGATGGGAGAAATAAAAGCGAGGGAATAGAAGAACTAAGTCTCGTGCAAGCACCAAATCCATTAGAAAAAATAAAAAAGGAAGACCTCTTCCCCCCATTGAGTGGGACTCCATTCCCCCCGGGGCCATCAACCCGTCATGAGATCTACATACCAGATTATAGTTTGATAGCATTAAGCGACTAATTCAAGTCTTGTAAATTGATTAATGATATACATTGCGATTGTAAACAGGTGGTTTGTTCTAACGGGGTCGGCGGTGACTGGAGTGTTGCTCCGAGCTACGTGCTAAAAGGGTCTATAGATGGGGTCGAGTCGCGTCCTTAAGGGCGGTATTCCTATGCGAGTCCAGCGGGCTCTCGACCGTGTGGGAAAAGTCTCTCTCTGGAGGGACGACTTCTCGGGTCAAGAAGAAGCTTAGCAACTTGTTGTTCGGCGAACGCGTAGGGAAGGAAATCCAATTGTGTTTTATCGTAATTTCCAACTTTATTGATTTCGAAGCCCGTTTGATATGCCAAGCCCCGGTACCATATCGGAAAGGGCACATCGGGATTAGACCGTAAGGGTGAAAATTCCACAGCAACCAAAAGGAACTTCGCCTTCGTTGCTTTTCTCAGTCGCTTGTGGATGGTTTGTCCCGTGTGGTATGGGTTTGTCATACCATTTCTTTGGAGAGAGAGAGAGAGATGGTGGTGGTAGGTATGTGACGGAGCGTTGAATTCTGGGTTCGTTGTGGATATCATAGTGTGGGTACGATAAGAACGCCATGCCCCTTTCTTTGTGGTATAGTTGACCAATGTTATTCTTAGAAGTGCCAGCCAAAGGAAGTTGTACGCAAAGCTTTTGTGGAGCTGACGGGAAATTCTGAAGAGATTACTGATAAAACAAATGTATTTTAATAGATATTTTGAAAACAATGGTATAATGTACACTTGAGTTTTGTGTTTAGTTGTTCATTTAGAAATCGTGTTTTGATAACTTTAAAAATATTCTGTCAGTCTAAAATCTTACTTTACAGACATTTCAACAACTGATTTTGATTTTTTAAACCCTTTTAAATTAGTAAAAACATTTATTCTTGAAGAGATTATGGAAAAAGTTTATTTTCATAGATATTTTGAAAATCTGTTGAAACTACACGTAAATTTTACGTTTGATAGACGTTCATTTAGAAATCTCGTTTTGATAACCTTTTAAAAATATTTCCTAGCCTAAAATCTTACGTTACAGACATTTTAAAGCCAGAGTTTGGGACTAAAAACTTGTTAAATTAGTAATTACATTATGGCTTGTCATGCATGAAGGGCCACCTGTAATTTTAATACCTTTCCATCACTTAGGCGGGCCGAGCAGGTCATAAAGTGATAACTTGTTCATTAATATTTAGATGATGTGGTTTGGTAAGCTCGTTAGACCGATGGTTTATGCAAAACTGGATGAGCACAAACAAGTGGTTTTTTTCTTTTTTCCTAGCTAGAAGTTTACGTATATTTTATAGTTAATCATAATAAATTTGTAAAGAGATATCTTACGAATATACTTGACTGGTTACACGCGTGCTTGCATTCCTGCCTTCCTTTGTTAAACGTCAGGATTGGGTGAAGCGTACCAACAATTATGGAAAATGGTCTTCGGCTGTGGAAAATGACCGGAAAGATCTCTTCCGGGCGTGATTTTTACTGACTTTCGTCCGTTTCCTATTGGTTTCGTACCCTGCGTCGCCAGGTCGGAGCGAATTCGACTCCCCGTGGGGATTTTGTGCGGATTAGGCGAACTTTGATCGCATTAATCATGCAAGATTAGAGGCGGATTGGAAAGGCACAGCTTTGTCCGAGGATTTGCATTGCAGAGAGGACGAATCTCTGCGTTAAAAAATAAAAATGGAAAAAATCTCCCGGCAAATTGAAAACAGATAAAATAGAGCGATAGTTAGCCGAACTAATCGCCCGGCTTTGTTAGCCATTAGATGCGATACAACGCCAATGCCTGATGGCAATTTGAACGAAGCTATTTAGGAAACCGAGCGATGCTCTGCGTACAACGAAGCCTTCCATATATGACGAGCCGATACGAAGCTTAATTGCAACCGGTCGAATATCAGTGGGTGGATAATACTTAATCTTGTGATTGCTGGCAATTATTTTATTTAAGTAAGGGGTGGGGGGATGCTTCGGGAGGAAGAAGGGGAGGGGAGGGAGGAGGGAATGATCGTAATTAAGTCGTCATTTTCGAATTGATTTGGGGACTTCTGAATTAATCTGCGGCTAATGGGAGAGAGGAAGAGAGAGAGAGAGAGAGGAAAGTGGGATGTCATGATTTGGTTGATGGAAGCGCTAATTATATAGGACCTAAGTGGAAGAGTGACGTGACTCCTGCGAGTGAATAAAGAGATAAAATAAAGAGAGAAGAAAGAGACATGTTGGTGGCACATTCTCTTGACATCTCTTTGAAGTGAAGGGGTTTGCTGGTAATATAATAGGCTTTGAGGACATACTTCCACTTTATTCGGCACTTTGTTTTTATATCTTAATAATGTAACGAGAGTTTTTCATTATTAAAAAGGCGCAGTTAAGAAATTAACCATAATGTTATTGGTAAGAAATTCATATACTGAATTTCGTATTGTTTTATGTGGTATTTCCTTACCGTCTTTTAAACCGCTCTTTGTATTTTCACGCGTTCGTTGGGTATGTTGCTATTTCCTTTATCTTGTTCATGTGGTGGATCTCTCTCTCTCTCTCTCTCTGTATCAGCCAGAACCTGATTCCATGTTGCGCGATGGCCACGAGATGAATGACTTGACTTAAAAGGAAGAGAAAAGATCGCAGACGGAAATCACACGAGTGGTCTTTTTAAGCCAATGAAGGAGTTGGAATTTCCTATAGAATGAAAGTTTTCCACTGCAAGATTATTGAGTCCTCAGAGAGAGAGAGAGAGAGAGAGAGAGAGAGAGAGAGAGAGAGACTACACTGGCGTAGGTTTGGTATATGTTTCCTCCTACCCCCAGGCCTGGTACTAAGGGATACATTATATTAAGAAGGGTCCTGTTGTGTGCGAGTAGATGCTGGTGGTGGGGCCTCTGTAGGGACGCAGGGCATAGGGGAGGGTAAGAGGGGTTATCCCCTCAGGGGAATGGGATTCTGCGATGAAGAGTTGGCGCCCTGTTTATTTTACTCTTATTTATTTTCGTTAAACCGTAACGTTAGCTCCGTTTTCAAAGCGAGGCTGTAGTAGTGGGAAGGTTTATGAATCAACGTGGCTTTGAGAGACGCCAGCAATAATATATGCTATCTTGGTTTATCTAATGCTGATGGATCCTGAAAGGTTGGTTGCTTGGGCCCAATTTATTTTTTTTTTTTTTCCACGACCCAAAAAGAAGTGCAGAAAGAGTTGATTAATAAATGATGCGTCCTCTGACGTGTTAATTTTTTGCTTTATAAAAGAGTAGTAGCTTATTTTTTTATTTTGTTTTTATTTATTGTTTTAGTTTTTTTTTTCAAGATCAGCTTGAATTGGACTGTAGTAAATATTGTTTGCGTGAGAGAGAGAGAGAGATCGTGTATATGAATATATTTGTCAGAAAAGATAACAGCTCAGAAGACGGCTGGATAATCTTGAAGTAGTCCAATTCGCGTTATCGCGCAGCTGACACGACAGACCTTATCAGAAATTACGGTCGGTAATCTTAGACGCATGTGTTATTCCACCATTATCTTTCACCTTAATTTCACGTTATCATATCGGCGTATGTGGCTGATCTATTATTCCATTTCCGTGAGTTTTTCTTCTCACTTTCAGGGGCGTAAGGAGGCCATGTTCCCGTTTTGGTTTGTCAGACTGGTTATCAGAAGGATCACACTGAAATTTATCTGTGGATTTGTGCGAAAGTTTTATGAGAGAGAGAGAGAGAGAGAGAGAGAGAGCGAGACCTTACGGAGAAGGTGCATTGTTCACTCTTGCTGCAGATTTTTGTTTCAGACTTGTAGACGCAAACCTGACCCACCGTTACTTTAGACTTACAAATTGAATTTAATATTTCCTTGAGCAAAGAAAGTCGGGGTGGGAGTTACGTCGCCTCTTAAGCTATAAGATTTCGAATGGATTTCGTCGTCTAACCCATTTGGTCTATAAGAATTTACAGGAATTGACGTAGGCGGAGGTATTGCCCCTCTAAGTACGTTTTGCTATTTTTGTTCCACGTTCCTATTTCCATTTTCCTTGGAGTACTGTTTGCGTGTAGTGTAACTATTTATTTATATATTTATTTATTTTTGGTCTTCCCTGGCCTCTAGCGTTACGGATTATGTTTCAAGAAGGCAATTTTTTTTTTTCCCCGCGAGGCGATGGAGCATAAAAGGTGATGTCAGCCATCCATGTTGGCGTGCCGACAGACAATTAAGGAGGAAAATTTGTCACGGGGTCGTGCAGATTGATTAAAGGCGCTCTTGCGCGCTGTCGCATTGGTCTACCCTCCATTTCTCACATATTTGAGAGGGGGGGAGGGGCCGGGGCGGCTTTGTGGTATTTGTAGAAGCTAGGCAAACCGGCACTTCTATTAGGTGTTCGGTTAAGTGCTTAGAAGAATAAAGTGTTGCTATGACTTTATTATTAAAAGCCCCGTTCTTTATCACACGCTAGACCTAACGTTCATGCGAGCTCAAGTGTGCTAGTCTCTCTCTCTCTCTCTCTCTCTCTCTCTCTCTCTCTCTCTCTCTCTCTCTCTCTCTCTCGCTTAGCCTAGATGAATATTTCAGCCGGGAGTGAGAATGTTGTGGACGGGGTCTAGCTTGAAATCTGTTCTGTGAGTTTTTTTTTTTTTTTACGCCATTTTCCGTTTTCCTCGCATGTGTGAAGGAAAAGAATAGAGCGGGGAATTAATATATTATTGTTTAACTCCCCCTCCCCCCACCACACACGCACATAGATCTGTTTTCTCCCCCTCCTTATCAAGCTTGTTAAATAATGGTATGGGTTTACTCTCTCTCTCTCTCTCTTTCTCTCTCATTATCTTTTTAACTTCGCCTTTATCCGTCGTTCAGGACTTTGACGTCCCAGACAATAGCAGATCAGGCGTGAGTTATGAATGACCCTCTCTTACCCCTTTCCATTGTACATAGAGGACTCTCTCTCTCTCTCTCTCTCTCTCTCTCTCTCTCTCTCTCTCTCTCTCTCTCTCTCTCAGCTTTCCATTTTCTTTTGTCGCTGTTCTGATCGCGTCCCGCGATATGTCATTGTTTTGTAGAGACTACTAGTTCTATTGTATGGTACTGTTTGGGATGTGGAGTTCCAGTGTAACTTGATTTGCAGAGAACCTTCTGGGAATAAGTGAAGGCATTTCACCAAGCCCTTCAGTCATAATTTCCACTGTATTTACTGTTTAAGGGACAATCGGCTTGCTTTTATTAAGGCTAAGAAATGTGAACATTGTTTATTTTCGTCAACTGCGTTATTTTTAAGGCTGCGAAGTGTGAACGTGGTTTATTTTCCTTTTTTCTCTCTGTAGGGTAACGATGCAGTGGTATACTTGGCTCTTTGGAACGCTTGCTGCCTCTCTCTCTCTCTCTCTCTCTCTCTCTCTCTCTCTCTCTCTCTCTCTCTCTCACACACAGCTGCGAGTCAGAACAGTGGCCGGAGAACCATGTTCATACTTGCTAGATAGATCAACAGAGGCATTTGGAAAATCCATCGATTAAGAGAGAGAGAGAGAGAGATTGGTGAACATGTAACTTATCACAGCTGTTTTAATATGATCATAGTGTACACTGGGAACGAAGGAATGGTAATTATTTCCCACTTTAAAGATGAAGTATGTGAAGTCGTTAAAAAAATAATACAGGTCCTGGAGAAATCGGAGCAAAAATCGACCAAAGGACAAGGCTCACGATAGGCCTAATTTTTCCCCCCCAAAAAAGATCGGAATGTAGGAAGGGAAGACGATCCTCATTTTTACCAATCAACTCGAACGACCTGAAGCCCAAAATAGACCGAGTTTATTAAACCAGGACTTACGAAACAAAACGGATTTAGCAGCTAACAAAGAACGAAACAAAACGGACTTAGCAGTTAGCAAAGAACCTGTGATTGGTTTTTAATGTTCAGAGTTGGTATGTACAAAACTGTCGGTGTATGAGCACGTACGTACGTACTGTACGCCTTTACAATTGCTTTCTTAGTCTCATCGACTTTGTGCAGTACGTGACGGAGTGGTGTATTATGGAACGCAGCCGTCGAGCCCAGCTAGAAGACCCAGAAAGGGATCCATCATTAGCAATTTGCCGTCTTCATCACAACTGCTTTTTGGTCGATGCGTGTTCATTAGGCATAACGAGTCGTTCCAGCTATTAGACGCAATTGTGCTTTTAACTACCCGTTTTTTTTTTCTTCCTCGGTTCAGCTACGGCGTTGTGGCCACTTGCAACTAGCAAAAGAAAATGTAAAAAAAAAAAAGGAATAAAACAGCGGAAATGGTAGTTGCTTTTTATTGCTTAGGAGGAGAAGCTGCTGTGTTGACAGTACGTATTTCGTTTCTCGTATTTACATGTATTCGTATGAACGAACCTTTATTGGCCTAGACCTATAGAGTATATGATAGTACTATGTTTGCCATCCACTTTTCGAAAAGAAAAAGAGAGTATGAGCTTTTATTGAATTTATCATTAATTTCATGATAGTAAATGTAATGTTACCTTTATAAGTGGAAAATGATTATTTTTCAGCAACCAATTTTTGTTTTTGTCGGGAACAAGTGTAATAAAACGAGCAGTAAAATTGAAGAAAAGTAATTTAGGAACGAGCGTTATTTTCTTGTAATGCCACAGCTGTAGTGGCAATGTAGATGATTCATGGGCTAAAGGTTTATAATTATATATATAGTGTATAGTTATATAATGTAAATTTTCATGGTTGCTGTTATAACAATCCCCCGTAAGGTCAACTGATTTTGACCTGTCTTCAGAAAGAAGATAGTTATTACGTATATTTTTATTTTATTCCAAACTTCTTAATAATAAAAATGAACTTACTAAGAATTAGATTTTTTTTTTTGCCATATAAAATGTAGTCGCACAATAAAATCGAGTTACGAACATAAGTAGGAAAGTATTTTGCGAGAAAGCAAAGTCTGATTACTGATCACTTTTAGTGATTATATACCGGCGCCCCGTCTGTAATTTTCCCCTCCTCCTAAATCCAATATCGAGGGACAGTCATTTTCATTTGGGACTTCGTCCTAAGGAAGGATTCCATCTATCTAGAGGTAGGTCCCAGGGACGCGCATTTCTCGTCCGGCCAGGGAACCCCTCGCGCCCGTAGGAGGAGGAGAACCGTCGTCATCCCAAACGGGGTGTTGTTAAATAACACGGTTTTTACTGCTAACTGAGAGTTATCTGTCGGAATAAGGGGGTTTCTCACAACTAATTTGTTGGGGGGGGTTGCTAGTGATGGTTCTCCCCCCCTCCCCCACGTCATCCAACGTTCTCCATCTCTTCTACACAGCCAACTCCTTCCTAGCACACTTTTACTCTGTTGTTCATTTCGCACGCAATTTCCCCAAGTTTCGGCCGCCATTTTTTTTTATTATAACGTGCACGCGCGTGTATTTGTATGTGTGTACGTGCGCTGTACCTGCCTCTTTTACCTTTTACCTACGGGGGTCGAGAACACACCTGCAGTAGGAACTGATAATAGCCTGATTACCGACACAAGTTCCACCTATGTAGTGTATGTCTGGCAACCGTTGGGGGCGAACGGGATGTGGAGGGGGATCGGGGGAGGAGTGATATCGGCTGGGTGAGGAAGGCTGGGGAGGCGTTGGGGGGAAGAGAGGGAGGGTGAGATCACTAGATTTTTCTATTTGTATCATGCCGTTTCATTAATCGCTTTCGACGGTTTTTCGTTCGTTTTCGCGGTGTTTTTTATTGCAGTCGCCTCGGACGCGTTTTGTTTTAGTTTAATTTCAGTTTTGGAAGGGAGTGGGCCTTTGCGTGTCGGCGATTAACGTTTATTAAAGATAATACCGGATACGCAAAAATCGGCAGTGTGAGGAGAGAGTTCCCGACTAGCGTTTTTCTGGAGGAATAAAGATCGTGCTTTTAGAGTGCGAGTGTGTGTGCGATACTTTTGATATGCATTGGCTCTGCAGCCGCGGAATTGATAGAGAATAAATGGAAGTCGAAGGAGGCTTTCATTGGAGCAGCGAGCGCGTTTGTGAATGGCGACATGTGGCAAGGAGAAGCCTGCGAGGTAAACGTCGCCGAAACTTTCTCAGGTACTCGAGTACTAAGCTGTTGACGAAGCGCAGTTTTCCACAAATGATCGTCGCTTTAGTGCTCTTTTGAGAGGGAAAACGGCGAGCGTGCCCTTCCACGATGACTTAGTGGGCCAGATCTAGTGCCAACCTTCGAATTGAGTGCCTTAGAATCGAAATATGGCTGGGAGTGTCGGCCTGAGACCAGCTTTTCCTCGAGTGTGATGTGGGCTGAGACAAAGCGAGAGAGAGAGAGAGAGAAAGAGCTCCCCTGAGCCGTTTGTGAGCTACCATGGTACGGCCATCTCACTCACACACACACACACCAGCCACCACGGTTTGTGTGTGTGTGTTTCTGTTTTGTGTATCTGTTTGTCGCCTTAGCAGTGTGTTGTTGTTGGTGCCTCAGTGTCAACAGTGTTTTGGAGTCGTTAGCCTGCAAAGCAACCTGTTGAGCAAAGACGCATTTATTGTTTGTGTCAAAAGCAACCGCGCAGTGCTTCAGTTTGTGTGTATCTATATACGCGTCGTGTATTAATACATTGCGGCAGTGCTTACTGAATACGTGTGTGCCAGTGATGAAGGAGTAACCAGTATCTTGAACCTCGCACAAATATATAGGAAAATAAAGTCTCGGAATGGGAGTTCTAAAATCCGCCCTTCGTGAAAGTTGGGAAATGCTAGTACGTGTGTTCTTGCTTTTAAAGCAAAGCTAGTTTATACGTATTTATTGTGTACGAGTTAATACGCAGTGATGATGGTTTTGCGTATTTATTGTGCATGTATTAATACGCAGTGGTCTTCGGTACAAATTTTCCTAGATCTTGGACGTGGACAGAGTCAGGGTTTTTCTCAAAAACATCACACCAATGGACAGGATGAGTAACAAGCAAAGCATTTCCTATGATGATGGCATTCTGTATTCTGAGAGAGAGAGAGAGAGAGAGAGAGAGAGAGAGAGAGAGAGAGAGAGAGAGAGAGAGTTCAAATTAAATTGTTCAAGGACATTGTGATCATTGTTTTGTCTGCTAGCTAGAGTATGCTTATCCACGTATCTGTTGGCATTGTATGCTTACTAATATCAAAACAAGCTTTTTTTTTCCTCCAGGCATTGTGGACATAAGATATATATATATATATATATATATATATATATATATATATATATATATATATATATATATATATATATATGTGTGTGTGTGTGTGTGTGTGTGTGTGTGTGTGTGTGTGTGTGTAAATATATAGGCTTTATGTATGAATGTAAACTATCTTGTTCCCAGTTAGAGCCATACCATGGAACTTTCTAATAGTCACACCTTGGCGATAATCATCTTGAGAAGTTAATGACAAACCGTCCTTTTCGCCTTTTCTCATCCCATTTTTAAATCCCCTCCCCCTCCCTCCCCCCCTCACTCCCCTCCGTTTCATCTGGGCGAGACCTTAGGTCGTGCATTTATACACTGACGGCAGGGGTCATTGTCGGGAGTTTGTTGGGCCCAGGGCAAAGATTAAAGAAAGTTCCTTGGGGTCGGGATTGGTGGGGGGAAGGGGGGTGAAATTGGGTAGTGGGTGGCCACTCCCTCCTCCCTGCACCCCCCCATATTGTTTCTTACATGTGATTTCTGCTCTTTCCCTCGTGTAAATTTGTAGGTCACTTCGGATTTTGCTGTTTGTAGTTATTTTCCGTAAAATTACTGGCTTCTCTTTTTGTTTATTTTTTTTATATGTTTATTATTAATATTTTTTATTATTATATTACTCAGAAGAGAAACGTTATTTATATGAAGGAAGCCTACAGGGCCATTAACTTGAAATTCAAGCTTCCAAGGAATATGGTGTTTATTTGAAAGTAATTAGAGTAAATTTTTTTATAATTATTGAACACATAAGTAAGCAAATTCTAAAAAAAACCCGCTGAGCTGATTTTAAATAATTAAGAACCTATATAAATTCACAGTAAAAAATATATTGAGGCTTATCTGCTTATAACGTATACATACGCTTTTATAACCACGTAGGCTATATCAGAAGTGACCGTAGTATGAAT
>NC_089771.1:29637883-29730383 GCF_040412425.1 Macrobrachium rosenbergii
ATATTTAATAGAAATTCACATATAAGTAAAACCTACCATCATTCTGTTGACTTGATCTGTTACCACTTATTAGATCCGCAAAGAGCTGATATATACGTACGGCGGGCTAAAGGTCGCCAACTTGTTATAAATGATAAAAGAGAGAGAGAGAAAGCGCATATAAGCCTAATTGGCAACTCGAGTTATGGGAGCTCCGAGGTGGTTGTCACATGACGATTTTTATGGCGATCCAGGTTTTTTTGTTTTCCAGGTTTTTTTTTTTTTTTACTTTTTCCCGTCGGTCTCAGGTGGGACCATGTCGATTGTTTTTGTGGACCATGTCGGTGTTTTTGTGTGTTACTGTTACTATTTTGTATCTATTATGTCTTTTGTTTTCGTTAATGGTTTACCTCTCTCTCTCTCTCTCTCTCTCTCTCTCTCTCTCTCTCTCTCTCTGTGTTACTGTTACTATTTTGTATCTAATATGTCTTTTGTTTTCGTTAATGTAGGAAAAATTACACATCTCTCTCTCTCTCTCTCTCTCTCTCTCTCTCTCTCTCTCTCTCTCTCTCTTTGTCTCTTTGTATCTAATAAGTCTGTTGTTTCGGTTAATGCAAGAAAAATTATACATCGTGTATTTTTTTGTGTTACTGGTAACGATTGTTTATGCATTTTCTTGCATTTTGTCTTTTACGTTTCCTTATAGGTTAAATTCCATCCGGTTTTGTACGCCTTGTCAGTTAATGTTTTCTTTGTCGTGGTATTTTAGATATTTACTTGTTTCCTTTCTTTTCTCTCTCTTTTTTTTGGTATAATTGATGTTTTATTGAACGTCCATATTTAGTGAAAAAGAATGATAACCTTTGAAATGATTTAGTCTAGTTTGTTTTTTCTTTCACTTCGTTTGAAGTCGTACATTGTCATGATATTGAGTTTCGCCACATTTTATCATCCCAGTATGCAAGAAATATCTAGAATTATCTGTGTATCTACCCAGATATATATGCAGTATATATACTGTATACACATATAGGCTATGTATATATATACACGTGTGTGTGTATGTATGTATGGATATATATTGCCTGTCGTACTGCTTACAATAAACTTTATTTCTACGTTGGTAACTTGCATAGTTTTTCATGGTACTACTAAGAAAATATAGAGTAATTAAGAGCGTTTTAAGGTGTTATTGTAATGAATTCTAAAAATGTTGGTCTAAAACCAGCCCTCATTGTTTTTATGCTCTATATCGTAATATTTTTTTTAGAAAAAAGCAATTGCCCGGAGTACATATTTAAGAAAAGCCTGAAATATATATATTTTTTAGAAAAAAACGATTGCCAGAAGTAGGCTATATTTAAAAAAAAAAAAAAACAATTGCCCGAAGTATATATTTTTTTGAGGAAAAATAATTGCCTGAAGTATATGTTTTTTTAGAAAAAACAATTGCCCGAAGTATATATTTTTTTAGGAAAAAAAATTGCCCGAAGTATATATTTTTTTAGTAAAAAAAAATTGCCCGAAGTATATATTTTTTAGAAAAAAAAAAATGCCTGAAGCACATAATTTTATAGAAAAAAAAATTGCCCGAAGTATATATATATTTTTTATCGCATTATCAACTGGCGTCACTTTCCATCGTTAGGGCAAGCGATTGTGTGTTCTGATACCGACTCGATGTGGTTTCAAACGGGCCTGGCCTCTCTCTCTCTCTCTCTCTCTCTCTCTCTCTCTCTCTCTCTCTCTCTCTCTCTCTCTCTCTCCGCTCTCATGGTGTCGTGTCAAATAACCTCTTGTGTTAGTGTCACTCCCCCAGAGAATTTAAAAAAAAAAAGACAAACAACTTTTTATCTTGAAAAAGTATCTGTGGTGTTTAATAAAGAGTTGGTGTAGCTTTCTAGTTTTTTTTGTAATTATGATGAATTTTGTGCTATATATGAAATTTTTTAATGCTATAATTACGTTACGGTGTTCTTTGAAATGTTCTATTTTGTGTCTGCTACAAGTATTAAGTTTCTTTACAGCAAGTACATGAATTTTTTTTTTTTTAAGCTTTTGTTTTTTTTCTGATGAAAGTATTAAGTTTCTTACATCATAGTCTTGGTAAAACGTGACATCAGATATTGCTAATTGAATTTAAAAATTCGTCAAAATAAAAATGAGAAGTTCGTACGTACAAACATACAACGTTAATGATACTCGTGAATGCCTTGTGTTGTCCTTCGTTTTAGAGTATGTAAGCGAAAAAAATCAAAGTTTCTTTACGTTTGTATTATAGATATACACATTTATCTCTGTGAGTTTTTTTTTGTGTGTGAAGTATGATCGTGTAGGCAGTCTGGCTTAAATTCCTGTTCTGTATTTTTACTTAAGTGTTCGTATTATTTGTAAAACGTGTGTGTTGATAAGTGCTTTTTATGTTTAAGTGTGAAAAATATTTACATAAAACGTCACGTATTATTTGCGAAAACGTTTAGGCTATGTTAGCAAGTGTGTGTTCTGTTGAAAGTATGAAAGATATATACATAAACAAAAGTCGTGTGTTATTTGTAGAAACGTTTTATGGTGACAAGTGCTTTTTGTGTTAAAAATATGAATATTTACATAACAAAAAGTCATGCCGCGTAAATTGATTTGTTTTTGTAAAAGGTATTTTTTATGTATTGGTATGTTTTTATGTTGGTATGTGTGTGTTGTGTTAAAAGTATGCTGTCATCAAAGTCTGAAAGATAAGTACATAAACAAAACGTCTTTTATCTTACATTTTTAATACGGATACAGTGAAACAAAACGTCTTGTATCTTACATGTTTAATACTGATACAATTTAACAGGATATGTCCGAAATAAAATGCACGATAAATATACCCCTGACGAACAAACGCAGCAAGCGAGAATCGATGACAACAACAAGAAAATGAATATGAATAGATCTCACTTTTTGAAGAGTTTTGCTTTCTGAGTGCATTCATGCCAGACGTTACTTAGAGAAAGAGAGAGAGTTTTATATTAATAAACGCATTTCGAAAGTGAACTACTCCCGGCGTTGGAATGTTAAATGGAGTTATTCCGACAACATGTCCGTTTATTTACGTGGGTGCTCTTGTGTTGGGCTTTGTCGAGGGTTGCCGGACAAAAAGACATAAGTTGCCTGTCACGCAAATTATTGTATGTGGCTGTATGATAGTTCGGTGGCGAGGGACGTTCGTTGTTGATTTTAAGTGCTTTCGTGGGTCAGGGGTGGACGGGTTTCATGATTCTCTGTTCTGGAGAGAGATTTTTAACACGTACACAAATAACCCCAGCACATCATTCATCTTCCACCATATTAATTTTCGCACGAAGTGAATGAAATGAACACCTCCCCTTCCTTCCTCCCGATTGCGGCTGCTCTCCACTTATTCCCACCCTTCCCCCTTCCCCCATTTATTCCTTCCTCTCCCATCCCCCCTTCTACCCCGTTCCCAACCAAAAAGCAACACCAGCCGCAGCAGCTGTATAGGGTTGATGCCTCATGAATGGGCCCCTTTCAGCAGGCAGCAGCGTGTAAATAGTAGCAGTGATTATAGGCGTGGGGAAGGGAGAGAGAGAGAGAGAGAGAGAGAGAGAGAGAGAGAGAGAGAGAGAGAGAGAGAGAGAGAGAGATTTGCCAAATGTCTGTCAAGGTCCGTGATGGGAACGAATTGAAGAATAAAATTAGTCAGAAAAGGCGAGTTCATGATGTTGGTGGCCCTTTTTTTGGTGTAAAGTCTGAGATTTTCTTCTTTTTTTTAAATACGAAGATTGAGAATCAAAAATTATATTTTTCGGTTTTTTTTTATACAGAATTATCACCATCCTTCATTTATAAATACTGAAAAGAGCTTGAGGATTTTAAATTTCGTGATGGATGACAAACAGTCGCATATAATCATTCATCTTTTTGTTCCAACCGATGTGTTTGTGTGAATTTATCCAAGAAGTTACAGTTTATGCATTTGTTTGTTTTTGCTGGCATTTTGCTAAGGAAATATTTATTAGTGTTGGATCAAAATATTTTTTATATCGAATTTCAGGAGTGGTAGTATTGCTTGTAGTTAACAGTGAATGTCGGTTTTGTCGTTTTTCCAGCATTCATAGCAAAATTGATTACAGTAACAGTAAGTGGAGAACAGCTCTCTCTCTCTCTCTCTCTCTCTCTCTCTCTCTCTCTCTCTCTATATATATATATATATATATATATATATATATATATATATATATATATATATATATGTTATAATGTGTGTGTGTGTGTGTGCGTGCGTGTGTGCAGGAAATCGCTTCGGTAACATGGACTGATTAGAGTAAGATTTAAGCGAATGCTAAGTTTGCCAGGGATTGTCGAGGAAGAATCAGTGATGTGTGTTGGGAGGGTTGTGGGGTGGGGGAAGGGGAGTATTGGGGTTAGGATTTGTTTGTTTGAGGTTTAAAATAAGTGGAGGGACGCCTGGTTGTGACTGAATGTATGTGAGGATGGATCTGTTTATCTGCGGATTAGAAAGTGTTGGTGCTTCTTGTATGACGGAATGAACTTTTTTTTTTTTTCGTGTGTATTTTTTTCTCTCCTCGATGTTTGTGTAGTTGTACCAGATAAGAAGGGGCAGGTTCAAATTGAAGGCTCCTCTGCGGCATTAAATTCCTTGTCAGGCGCGACGTATGACGTTGAGAAACATGAGGTTGGTTCAGGCCGTGTCAGGCAGGATCTTTGAGCCGACTTGATTTTCGTCATTGATTTTTTTTTTTTTTCTGCTCCTGTTGATGTCGGTTGTAAGATATCTAAATGTAACAGCTCACCTTGGGTTTCTTTTTATTTTTATTTTCTCTTTTTTTTATTTTCTCATCAGGTCCATGTTTTGCTGTTGTTAGTTACCTAATAAATTGTCTTTATGCCCCAGTTGTGATGTATAGAATTTTGGTCGAGAGATTGTCATTGCTTAATAGTTTTCATAGAGAGAGAGAGAGAGAGAGAGAGAGAGAGAGAGAGAGAGAGAGAGAGAGAGGGAGATGTATTAAAGGGAAAATGATGATGTGTGTGTGTGTGCGTGCATGTGTATGTGTGTACCCGATAACCACACACACACACTTGTGTATTTCTGAGAGCGCTTTTTATGTATTTTCTGCCCTTTACCGTCCACTTACAAACCTACGAGTGTATTTATCCCTAGTGAATTCACCACACATATATGAATACCGTGATAAGGCATTCACAATTCTGTCGTCGGGGCCAAAGTAGAATGATAAATGAACTTTTTCGTCGCTGGTTTAATACGCTGCGTGACCCATTAAACGAAAATTCGATGTGTTGAACCTTTAAGGAGTTAGGATATATATATAGCGGATTGAAGCCTCCGTTCACCTTTTGCACTTCTGTGAAAGCTTACTTGTTTTGCCAGTAAAATGACGGAAAGAATTCACAAGTATATTTTCCTGGAATTGTGTATGTATTCAGATACACCTCTCGAATTGACCTTGACAGTTTCGGCGCCAATAAGCCATCAGGTCTGTACGATTTAAATACCAGTGATAAATAGCAATAACTTTTTTTTTTTACGGAAATACTCTTTATATAGCTACACGTGTGTTTCTTCACATGTTTAAAAATGATTTATACTCAACATAGATATTATTAGAAATTATTAAGTAATAATTTATGAAATGCAGGCGGGGCAGGATGGCAAATGAACACGTGTCATCTTAACAGACTTATTTTTTATTTAATCGTCCGGAAATTGGAGTATTAGGGAGAGAGAGAGAGAGAGAGAGAAACAGAATTAAAGGAGGCTTTTATGGAATGTTTAGCATGCCAAGAACACAAACTCCCCACCCTAATTGCTCGTTGTGTTCAACAACCCGTAGTGGGTTTTTAATTCGGCCCAAGAAACGCGTCTCTGAGATGTCTTGCAGGTGTGATGTTCACAAGTTTACCACATCCCAGCTTTTGCCACATCCGCTGGGAGGGTCTTCCTCTCTCTCTCTCTCTCTCTCTCTCTCTCTCTCTCTCTCTCTCTCTCTCTCTCTCTCTCACACATCCAAACACACCCAACGTTCAGTCTACCCTTTCCCCCATTCCGCAACCACACGGTTATAGTGACTCCTCCTCCTCCTCCTCCTCCTCCTCCTCCTCCTCCTCCTCCTCCTCCTCCTCCTCCTCCTCCTCCTCTGTGTCCCATCCCCCTCCAGTGAGTGCGCTCGCGCGCGCTAAGATAGCAAATACGAACGAACGAACACAAGGACTCGCAACGAGTGGTCTCTAAAAGTTCGTTTTCACAGCGTTCGCTCTGTACATTTCATTCAGACCTGAATCGCCTCTTCATTTTCCAGCTTGCTGTCGATTCACACACACACACACACACACACTCTCTCTCTCTCTCTCTCTCTCTCTCTCTGTAATAGCAGTCTCTTGTACGCTTAAAAGTATAGGAACTTTAAAACTTTTATATTTTTTATCACTGTAGGAAGGCAGTCAGGTTCGAAGATGTGCTATCGGAAAAAAAACTTGCTTTCATAATGAAAAAAAGCTTACTTTTATAGGACAAGTTCTTCCCAGTTTATTTTCATTTAAGGCCTCAAGCGTAATTCGTCTGAGAGAGAGAGAGAGAGAGAGAGAGAGAGAGAGAGAGAGATCAGGTATTATTCATATAAGAAAATAAGATACCACATATCGCAAAATGTTAAGAAGTATGTCGAAAGCTCCCTTGCCTTTATAATTTTGAGAGACCTGGGTTCGATCCCGATGTGAGTCACAAGTTTAAATGTATACATACACACGCCATTTTTCCTTTGTTAATCACAACATGAACCGTAATACTCTACCGCAATTAATAAGTTTTTTTGTCGAAAAGGAAGACATAATATTATATATATATATATATATATATATATATATATATATATATATATATATATATATATATATATATATATAAAATTTGTACTTAACTGTTAACTATAAATTTGACCTTAAACTCGTTCTATTCATAAGAATCGTGTATGTATGCGTGTATGTATATATGTGTATGTATGGATATACACATACACATTTGTACTTCTCTGTTAATCATAACATTGACCTTGATATAAACTCGTTCAGTTCGCAAGATTCGTGTATCCAAAGTAGAACAAATATAGAACGAGTATACACCAGGTATATATTCGTCAGAGGTGCTGTTCTGCCATGTTCTTCTCCTGCCCGCCTTGTCAGTTATCCGTCTCGACCTCATTCCACATTCGGACCGTCTCAACGTCAGCCTCCTTTTCGATAAGGAACGTCAGATAAACGAAAGAAAAGAAAAGGGTGAGGGGAAAATCCTATTGTAACGTCTTCGAGGGTCTTCTTCTCCTTCTCCTTCTCCTTCTGACGTCATCACCCGTGACCTCTGAGAGGGAGGAGAGGTCACTATCCTTTAGAAGAGCGGTTTTTTTTTTTTTTTAGGTTTTCATTGTTCCCGCCTCGATGAGGAAATAGGGCCGGCGTGCCTAGGGACTTTGTGTTCTGTAGCGAGAAACAAAACTGGTGTATTTTCTCTGTGCTAAGGGGTTGGTTCTTCTTTAGAGTGCGCTGTGTCCGGGGGTATTTTATGTAGAATCCTGTGTTCAGGAGTGTATTTTGTAGAGCCCTGTTTAGGGAGTGTTTTGGTAGAGTCCTGTGTTAAGGATCATTTCTGTAGAATCTTGCTTTCAGGAGTGTTTTGCAGAATCCTCTGTTAAGGATCATTTCTGTAGAATCTTGCATTTAGGAGTGTTTTGTAGTCCTGTGTTAAGGATCATTTCTGTAGAATCTTGTAGTTGGGAGTGTTTTGTAGAGTCCTGTGTTAAGAATCATTTCTGTAGAATCTTGCATTTAGGAGTGTTTTGCAGAGTCCTGTGTTAAGGATCATTTCTGTTGAATCTTGCATTTAGAAGTGTTTTGTAGAGTCCTGCATTATTAAGGAGCATTTTGGAAAGTCCTGCATTAAGAACATAACAGAATCCTGTAGCATGGAACTTTTTGTAGAATCATCTATGAAGGATTGTATTCTTTAGAACTCTGTCAAGAAATTGAATCTTTAAAGTCTTATCCCTTGCCAAAGATTTTATTCTAGTGAATCGTCCACTACAAGATATTTCTTTAGAATTTTTTCTTAACTTTATTTTGAAGAGTTAAGAATTTATTCCCTAAAATTATATATTGAGGTATTTTTTCTTCAGAATCTTGTACCAACCCCTTTATTCAGTATAATCCTATATTAAGGAAATGAATTCTTTAGAACCTAACATTATTATGAAATTTAATTGCTTATTTTATTCTCCAGAATAAAAAAAAAGCGATTAAAATATGCGCCGAAGTTCCTCGGCGCAATCGAGATTTCTGTACTGTCACTATAGTGTATAATCAAGGCCACCAAAAATAGATCTATCTTTCGGTGATCTCGGTATGAGGCGCACCCCATGAAACTCTAACCATAACCACGGCCCGGTGGTAGCCTATCCTATATCGTTGCCGGAAGCACGATTATGGCTAACTTTAACTCAATAAAATAAAAACTGCTGAGGCTAGAGGGCTGCAATTTGGTATGTTTGATGATTGGATGGTCGATGATCAATATAACAATTTGCAGCCCTCTAGCCTCAGTAGGTTTTAAGATCTGAGGGCGGACAGAATTAATTGCGGACGGAGAGACAAAGGCGGCGCAATAGTTTTCTTTTACAGAAAAAAGGCAATGCGCATTATTTTAAAGAGGAAATTTAAAAGATTTGATGTGTTTAAAGGGTTGTATCCCGCGAAATCATATTAAAACTTCACACTAACTGACAGACAATTTCTTCTGGGAAAGGTCGACAGTAGGTTGCGCCATGTGTAAAACTTGTTTTTGAAAAAAAATAAATAAATTATTTTGTCGACGAGTTTTGCTTGTAAGTTGAAAAACAAAAACAAAAAAAAGTGGACCCAGGAATTTAATTTTCTAGTCATTAATGTGATGCATGACAAAACTCTTGCATATATATATATATATATATATATATATATATATATATATATATATATATATATATATATTATATATTCTTACTTCGGGATCGAACCAGTCCCTCAAATGAAAGGCCAGGGCGATACCAGTTGACCCACCAATTGAGAGATTGGTGTTCGATCTCGATGTGAGTCAGCATTTTATTTCAGTGAAACAACATGCTCATGCGTCCATTAGTTCCAGTAAATATTTATTTGTGTTTATGTAGCCCATGTAGTTATTTGTTTATTTATAACATGAAAATTAACATTAAACACGAACACGCGACCCCGTTGGGAAAAAAATATTTCCCAAATAGGAAGTGTTAAAAAAAAAAAAGATATTAACGGCTTTAGATTACACCGTTCCCCAACACCGGAAATTAAGACAGTGCCAAAGACAGGGAGAAATTTGTATCCCCGTCACTTGAGGAGGAGGAATGTATCCCCTTCAACAAACAGTGTATTGTTTCTGGAGCTCTTGTATCCCCATAAACTTTTTTTTTGTTTTCGTGGTCTGTTTGTGATTTGACGATGCACCACTTTTATTCCTTTTGGCTATATGTTTTTAATAATAATTTCATATGCTCTCAGAATGATCAAATACTCTTCACAGTTTGCCTTAATTCTCGTATATAAAGGCAAGTTTACTATTAAATCTGGGACAGGGTTTATAAAGGCTTGTCTTAAAAACAAAAATTAGTAATATATAAATTTTGACTAGTCATTTGAATTTTTTTATGCGGATTTCAACGTTAGCAGCGCAAAAGACTTTTGTGTTTTTATAACATTCTTGTGTGTTACGACTTTTTGCACCATTCTGAAGTGTGTTTTTGTGAGTTTTTGTTCCATTCTTATGAGAGTAGGTGTGTGTGTGTGTTTTTGTTAGTTTTGTATCATTCTTTCATTGTGCGTGTATGTGGGTTATAAGTTTTTGTACCATTTTTGTGTGTGTTTGTGAGTTTTTATACCATTCTTGTGTGTGTTTGTGAGTTTTTGTACCATTCTTGTGTGTTTGTTTGTGAGAGTTTGTACCATTCTGATGTGTGTTTGTGAGTTTTTGTACCATTCTTATGAGTGTTGATGAATTTTTGTACCATTTTTTACGTATATGTGTGTATTGCGAATTATTCTACTATCTTTACATACGTCTTGTGTTATGAGCTTTTTTCACCATTCTTACGTGTGTGTCAGAGAGAGTGAGTTTTTTTACCATTCTTACGTATGTCTGTGTTATGAGTTTTTGTACCATTATTACTTAGGCTATGTCTGCGTTTTGAATTTTTGTACCATTATTACTTACGTCTGTGTTTTGAGTGTTTGTACCGTTATTACTTATGTCTGTGTTTTGAGTGTTTGTACCGTTATTACTTATGTCTGCGTTTTGAGTTTTTGTACCATTACTACGCACGCCTGTGTTATGAGTTTTTGTACCAGTATTACGGAGGCGAAAACGTTAGTTAATGAAGCTCTACCTATCTGTGTGCATAAAATACCATCGTTATATTTTGCACTTCCCGTACTCCACGCTCAAGAGCAAGAGGAAATCTCCTGCCATTTCAAGAACACCTTTCAAGTCGTAAAGTTGATTACGGGTGATTTACTTAAACATGAAATAGTTTCCCATTTTGTTTATCCGGGTTCTTCGGTCTTGTGTTCCCTTTATCCTCGATGCGACTGAAAGCAGATCAAAGGAACTTGAAAACACCAGTGGCAATTGGAGTGGCGTCTCTTTTATGTTAGCCAGGATACCGTGTCGAGAGTCTCTCTCTCTCTCTCTCTCTCTCTCTCTCTCTCTCTCTCTCTCTCTCTCTCTCTCTCTCTCTCTCAGGAACACCAGTCTCTCACACATATAGCCTACATACACCAGTCTCTCTCTCTCTCTCTCTCTCTCTCTCTGACACACCAGTCTCTCTCACACATATACATACACCAGTCTCTCTCTCTCTCTCTCTCTCTCTCTCTCTCTCTCTCTCTCTCTCTCTCTCTCTCTCTCACACACATATACATACACCAGTCTCTCTCTCTCTCTCTCTCTCTCTCTCATACACCAGTATCTCTCTCTCTCTCTTCCTTTTTCCTATGTGAGAGAGAGAGAGAGAGAGAGAGAGAGAGAGAGAGAGAGAGAGAGAGAGAGAGAGAGAGAGAGAGACCCTGCAACAATTTATCTGTTGCCGAGTCCTGGCAAATTCGTGATGTGGTACAAGAGATGATGGCGTTCGGTTTCCGGCTTTACCTTCCCAAGTCAATCAGCGGAACAAGGGAGAGAGAGAGAGAGAGAGAGAGAGAGAGAGAGAGAGAGAGAGAGAGAGAGAGAGAGAGAGAGAGAGAGACTGACTGACTTCTTGGGTGTTCGCGGAGTATCGCGGAGTTTTTTGGTATATTTAATGTATTTTGCTGATGCCATTTCAAACATTTTGAATTATATATATATATATATATATATATATATATATATATATATATATATATATATATATATATATATATATATAATATATAGATAGATGTAGGATCATTTTTTGTTTCTTATTTTTGAAATATTTAAAAAATTACTTTACGATAGTTTTTAGTTTCAGTAAAGGTCTTATTTTCTTCTCAGTTTGATCATATTTATAAAGGCATTTATAATAGAGATATCAAGAAAGTGTTTTCAAGCTTAACAGATTCCAGTAAAAAAAATAATATTGTTTGCATGTTGGTACAAGCTCCCCGTTACTCGTACAACCTTTTTTTTTCCACTTACAATCTTTTTTTTTCACTCGCTGACGCTCGAGAATTGTTAGACTGATTTTTTTAAGCCGTTTCTCATTTTATATTCTGGCACATTGGTGTGTTGTTTCTCTCCCAGTTAATTTATAACGCTAGGAAGAACAACCAGTTTAACCATTTTGTTTTTGTTCGTGGTTTTGGTAAAATGGTGTTTTTCTTTTTAGGTGGGTTTGGCCTGAGAAAAAAAAAAAACATGGAGTAGTAGTATCTGCAATCATGCCTTTAGCACCTAAGTGTTTTATTTATTTAATTTTTCATACTGTTTTGTTAAGACGCGATGGCTTCAGAATAGCCTAAGTAAACTGGCAGTCACTTCCAGAAAGTTTTTCAACCCCTAAAGCTCTAACGAATCATGTCTTGAAAAATAAAAGGAAAAATACATTCAGCCCCTTGTCTAAAGCAAGAATGAATCCCTGCATTAGTAATAAAACGTAAAGGAAAAAAAAAACATTCGACACTTGTAGACGATTAAATGCACCGAACGCGTAGAAGTTGTGTGCAAGTTCTAATTTGACAGGGGTCCATGAACCTTAATCATTGGCAAGTCGGCTGTGATAAACACTAGATTCAGAATCGAACGCTGTAATCGGTAATAATAATGGCGAGTACCCAAGTTGATAGCTTCCGAATGTGGACTCTCTCTCTCTCTCTCTCTCTCTCTCTCTCTCTCTCTCTCTCTCTCTCTCTCTCTCTCTCTCTCTCTCTCTCTCTCCAAACTGACGTTCACTTTAGTGTAAATTTTTCCGTATTTATTTACCTTCACTAGCTTTACCACCTATTGTATTTGGTGTTCCGGTACGCTTTTTGTAATTTATATATATATATATATATATATATATATATATATATATATATATATATATATATATATATATATATATATATATAATCAAGCGTATAAGTCCAGGTGAAATTTCTGTGGAATTACTTTTCATAAACTAGATTACAAATATCTTAATTTATTGGTAATAGTTTCAGGAAAACTGTTTTAACAAGAAGTTACTCTTAAAATAACAAAGTAACTAATAAGAACAACGTAACAAGTCCTGAGAGAAAGCAAAGGAACACAGAATCAGTCAAATAAAAGAAAAAATGTGATAGGCAAAATTTTCCTTGCGAACAAGTCATCAAGCCTTTACCTTGGGCCATTTACCTTAGGGCAATTTTTTTCTTACCCATCACGTGCTTATATAAATCCATTAGTTTCCAGTCAGTTTATCGTGGTGACTTTACCTTTTGATATTTGTTTTCGGTGTGATTGAACTATAATTATCTTTTTTTTTTTTTTCATAATATTAGTTGGAGCGTCCATCCGTAATTCCAGCTTTAATCTCTGTAGGTCTGATGATGGAAGAGCTTTGTATCAAGTGTTACCAGTGATCACAAAATGCTGTTCGTTTTTGCCCTGGTATTAACCAATTTAAAACGTTTTCTCACGGAAGAATCAGTCGTTTCATAATAGATTTATACCATTATAAAATAGATTGTATTTCTTTTTCTTTACAAAAGAATCAGTCGCTCTTATGATACATTCGTACAAGTAAAATTTATTATCAAAAGAATTTGTCGCCCTAATAATGATATGTGATACAAAATATTGTGACGTATTAATACCATGGAGACACAATAAGCATTGTACAGCAATCTTATTGCTTATACCATAGGAACTTCTGATCCGAGAAAGTTACACTTTGTACACAAATTATATTGCTCGTCCAGCAGGAATTTTCTGAAATCCTGTTGTTCGTACAATGGGAACTTTTGTTAGGGAACTCTTATTGCTTGTACAGTAGGAACTTCTGTACGGAAATCTTATTGCTCGCACAGAAGGAACTTCCGTTCACTATGGAAATCCTATTGCTCGTACAACACGAACTGTTCATTATGGAAATCCTATTGCTCGTACGACACGAACTGTTCATTATGGAAATCCTATTGCTCGTTCAACACGAACTGTATTCTCTACGGAAATCCTGTTGTACGTACAACAGGAACTGTGCATTCATTATGGCGATCCTATTGCTCGTACAACACGAACTGTATTCTGTACGGAAACCCTGTTGCTAGTACGGCAGGAACGTTGCGTTCATTACGGAAATCCGATTGCTCCTACAACGTGAACTGTATTCTGCACGGAAATCCTATTGTTCGTACAATAGGAAGTTCTGCATTCTGTATGGAAATCCTCGTGCTCGTACAACACGAACTGTATTCTGTACGGAAATCCTATTGCCCGTACAACAGGAACTTTGCTTTCTGTACGGAAATCCTATTGCTCGTGCAACAGGAACTTTGCATTCTGTACGGAAATCTTAATGCTCGTCCAGTAGGAACTTCTGCACGGAAATCCTACCGTCTTTCAATAGGAACTTCTGCACGAAAACCCTGTAATTGCTCGCACAACAGGAAATTCTGCACTCTGCACCGAAATCCTATTACCCGTACAATGGGAACATCCGACACGAGAAACATTCTCATTCAGGACTCGTTACAGCTCGCCATTCGAAGGCGGGTCTCGTGTTCGAGGGAAGGCGAGGGCGGCTGGTAGGATAACGATGAACCATGGTGGTTTGGGGAGAGGGATGGGGTTAGGGGGGGGGGGATATGGGAGATGGTTAGCCAGGCTCTGGGGATAATTTATAGCCAAGGTGTCATTAAACCGCTCCGGTTAGATGTGGCGGCGAAGTCTTTTACTACCCATAACTCACCTGTCTGATATAAGACCCTCAGTCAGACCGTGGGGTTTGCCCGTAATTTCGTGTTACGTCTAATTGATAAAGTTCGTTTCTCTCGGTTCTTACTGGTTATTCGCCTTAATATTTATTTTTATTTATTTTTGGTAGGAGTGTAGAGGTGGTGAATCTCTCTCTCTCTCTCTCTCTCTCTCTCTCTCTCTCTCTCTCTCTCTCTCTCTCTCTCTCTCTCTCATATATATATATATATATATATATATATATATATATATATATATATATATATATATGTGTGTATATGTATATATATTAAAATTCTACTGATCACTTTTTGACAGATAAGATAAGTATCTCTCTCTCTCTCTCTCTCTCTCTCTCTCTCTCTCTCTCTCTCTCTCTCTCTCTCTATATATATATATATATATATATATATATATATATATATATATATATATATATATATATATATATATATATATATGTATGTGTATATATATATTAAATTCTACTGATCACTTTTTAACAGATAAGTATGTCTCTCTCTCTCTCTCTCCTCTCTCTCACACACACTGTATATACATATATATATATATATATATAATTAAATAAATATAAATTAACACTCATCACATACGTTTCTAGACAATCCACACAATTTCCTTTGCTCCACTGCAGAAAGACCTCGGAAGGATATATCTTATTTATTCTCGCTTTGTTTAAGTGTGTGTGTACCGAAGGCGCCGAATCTTGGCCAATGGCGTACCACCGAGTAATTTTTTTTTTTTTTATTCCTTGTGTACGAGGCGCAGATGTTTGTTTATGGTCTGTAAGCGTCTTTTGGGAGCATCCAGAACTCTCTCTCTCTCTCTCTCTCTCTCTCTCTCTCTCTCTCTCTCTCATGGTTGTGGTTATAAATTTGTAACAGTAATTTGTAGGCGATTCAACGTATGCCTGTGTTTGTGTACAGTATGTTTGGAGAGCTCTCTCTCTCTCTCTCTCTCTCTCTCTCTCTCTCTCTCTCTCTCTCTCTCTCTCTCTCTCTCGTACAAGAATTTAGGAATGGTCGTATTTTGTAACGCTAACACGTAAGCTCCTCGAACGTATACGTGATTTTGTGCATGTGGAGTGGAGAGAGAGAGAGAGAGAGAGAGAGAGAGAGAGAGAGAGAGAGAGAGAGAGAGCTACACTCCCGTGGTGACACCAGGAATAAACGCCCGCCTGAGTAATTTAAAGATGGCAAGTAAAAACGTAAAACGGAAAAAAAAAAAGATATGGCGATAGCAAGGCGCAAGGGCTTATCCGGATATGCAACAGTCCACCGTGAAAATAGTTATAAACACAGCGGGGCCCTTGTTGTACGATGGGGATGGGTGGGGGGAGGGAGAGAGAGAGAGAGAGGAGGAGGAGCAGGAGCGAGAGCAATTCAGCCTTATAAGAAAGAGTCTTGGTTTGGAGGGATGGCGAGGAAATAGACCGGTTTAATAGCGGAGGGTCGTTTTGCTGGTTTAAGTAGATATTCGGTGGTTCTCCGTTGGTCTCGTAATTATGACGCTGATGTGGGGGTTCCCCCCCCCATTGTGGGTGGGGGAGAATAGGAAGAAGCAGGCCCTTGTGGCATTTAATAAGTGCCAATGGATTGGTGAGAATTTGGGAGAATATTATATTGATTATCTTGGGAATGTACTTTAGAATGGTATATAGAAAAAGTAGGAAATGAGTCTAATTCTACGTCATTCCTTTGATACAACGCGTTTTGATTCCGCTGAAGCTTGAATGTATTGTGAGAGAGAGACAGAGAGAGTTTTAGATGTTATATGAGAAGTGATAACTAATCTGTAAACTGGCTTTTGGGAAAAGTTTCCATTCAAATTCATTTGTATAGGTACTGAAAAAGATTGCCCAAATTCAAAAGTTCTTTTCTTGTGGAGAAAGTGTTACTTTACAAGCCGTCAGGTTCTTAATTTCGTGGTTCATATGCATCCCTTTGTTTTTCTCTAAGTGTTAAAAAATTCATTGGTGTATGTGCATTCTACACACACACACACACACACACACACACACACACACACACATATATATATATATATATATATATATATATATATATATATATATATATATATATATATATATGTAATGTATGTATGTATGTATGTATGTATCTGTGTATGTATGTATTGCGTATCATAGAAGGTTAAACACAAACGCCTAAAATCGCATCTGAACACACGACAGATAAGAGAGAGAGAGAGAGAGAATTTCTGTCTCACGGAGAAGTCAAACCATCGAAAATTCAACTCAGGCGAAGGAGGGGGGAGGGACCAAGCATCGTCCGGACCCCGTTAGAGCGACCCCCGAGTCACATGTCACCACTAAGCATAGCATCTCTCTCTCTCTCTCTCTCTCTCTCTCTCTCTCTCTCTCTCTCTCTCTTTTCTTAGTCAGTCACCGGGAAAAGGAAAAAAAATATTAAAGAAATTATGATGACGCAGCTGTTCGCCAAGCAATTGCCCCATTGCGCGAAACACCTGCGCCAAGATTACCATTCACAAAAAAAAAAAACAAGTGTTCTACAGTATATCAAAAAGAGGGAGAGGTTGTGTTTGAGAGTGGGTTGGGAAGGGGTCGGGGGGATGTTGTAATGGATGGGTTGGTGTATTGGGAGTGGAAGGCTGCTGCGGGGAGGGAGAGGTTGTCTGTTAGAGAGAGAGAGAGAGAGAGGCTTAAGCTAGTGCAACGTAATGGGTTGATGTCAGCTGGCGAAATTAACAACTACCATTTTCGTTAGGTTGGCGTGTTTCATGCTACACTTACAACTTATATATATATATATATATATATATATATATATATATATAACTATATATATATATATATATATATATATATAAAGCGTGTCTATTTGATATAACGCTCGGAACACCTACAGACATAAAGTCACTAATAACATAATACTATCGATTTTACCTTACTTTGGGAATAACTTACACTCAAAGGGAATTACACACGCACACATACACATATATTAGTGTGTGTGTGTGTGGAATTATCATTTATTGCTCAGGTGGGGTCCTCACACAATTATTTTTATGAGTTTTTATTTTATTGTTAAACGCTTGAGACTGAAAATTATTTTTATTTTATTGTTAAAACTTTTTATATATATTTAATCGTTGATTTTTATTATTGCTGCCTTTTGTTTCAGTAGCGGTAAAGTATCAGAGAAATATTTGTAAATATTTTCCAAGCTGCAGGAATACAAATACAATTATAAAAAGAATTGGAACATTAGCTGAATGCTGTAAATTAACTTCCAAGTATGTAGTCTTAGTGTTTTTTTTTTTTTATTGCTGTTTAAAGTATTTAGAACTTGACCTTGACCTTCTTGAACTTTTCCCTTAATTAGACCAGATATGGTAGACATTTGGAGGATGTTTGTATGGCCACCGCATAGGCCTATGTGGCACCACATCGAAGTTCGAGTCAAATTCTAACGAAGCGCTGCTGTGGCATTCCTGGAACTTGTAAAAATCAAACGTCTAGTACTACTTTGCTGCCTCTGTTTCACCCTACTGTTATGGGTCTCGGCCTAATTGACGGGTCTGCAGAAGACCTGAATGTTAAACACCCACCAGAACATTCTTTCTCGTCTTCGTACTAGAGTCTTCACGAGGCATGTGTCACAGAGCTCCTTTCGTGATAAGGTATCACTTTTAGGCCTGCCTCTCTCTCAACTCTCTCTCAGAACCAGAAGACGGTAAATACATCGGTAACAGTAACTGCAATATATTTTACGACTTTTCGATCAAGTATAATTAAAAATCATTATTGAGTTGTGGTGTCGAAGTGCAATAATACTGCAGTATTTTTGCATGATTTATAATTGTTCTTCATCGAATTTTTAAAATTTAAATGTCACGTTTCTGAGGTAAAGCAAAAGTTGGTTTTAATATACACATTATCTTACATGATTCACCTTCTGATTGCTTCACACGTTTGTTCTCGACGACGACAAAAACACGATTATTTTCTTTTCGAATGATTTGTTTTTCCTCTCCAAGCCACGATGGCTTCTTCCCTTAATGAAGTCAATCAAGATAATTGTCATTGCTGCAAATGGTTGCTGGAACAAGGAAGATTATATTTTATTCGATGTTGTGGAAATAGTGGTTGATGCGGACAGAATTTGGATACTTTGTGTCATAAGAATTAAACTGGATCGAGCATTTTCGGGCATGTATGTGTGTGTATGTACGTACGTGTGTATGTGTGTGCGCGCGCCCGTGTGTGTGTGTGTGTGTGTGTGTGTGTGTATTAAAAGGGAACATGTTGAAGGAAACGGTCCGAACAAAAGCCCGCTCCTGCTGATGTTATGGTTATGGCAGCTGCTGGGAGTCTCTCTCTCTCCTCTCTCTCTCTCTCTCTCTCTCTCTCTGTGGACGAAGTGCAGCGTGAAAATAAAGCATGATAGATTGACGCCTTTTCCGAATACGTCATTTTTTGTTCCGTCTTTTTCTCGCGCCTTTTTCCTATTTCGTAAACGGTTGTAATGGAAAATATCGGAATGCTCACTGAGTGACCCTCCCCCAAGTCCTATTACGGGACATACCATTCCCCTCCCCTCCTTTCCCGCCCCTGAACGAGCGTGACGATTTGGGGAAAGAGGCGGAGTCTAGATTATGCGTGATGATGTCTATCAGGCATCTGCATAACAACTCTGGCTTGTGGATCGTGCCTGGGCAATGTAATATTCATTCCCGAGTTATGTTATGCTAATAATTGACGGTAATTACTCTGAATGAAAAGGTCACTTCATTGTGCGGTCCTGGACTTGAGGAAATAGGCGAAATTGGATGCTCTCTCTCTCTCTCTCTCTCTCTCTCTCTCTCTCCAAGTGTTGTTACATACTGATCTTTAATTGTAGTAATATAAATTATTCTTATACGCCCTGAAATGCACCACTGGACGAAGATGTAATCGATAGGCCTAATTTTCATTTGATAATGTAGACTGATAGGAGCCATTTAGCCCACATCTTCTGATAATGGGTAGGAGATTAAGTCTTCATGGAGGCCATGTACTTTTATTTGGACGTGACCTTTGTCACGATGGAAGAATTTATCGAAATCGATTTAATTTATTTATCTCCATTTGATAAAAGTGGGTCACGGGATGTAGGATGAACTTTTATCTGTGAATTGATAAAGGGAATTTCGACCAACACAGGTAAAGAGATGAAATATGATGGAGGGGAAAGATGGTTTTGCCATTAATGAGGTTCATTAGAGCTATAGAAGAGATAGTCTTTCTTCTTCTTCTTCTTCTTTCTTTCTTCTTTCTTCTTTCTTCTCTCTCTCTGTGTGTGTGTGTCTGTAATGTGAAAAAAGATCCAATTGCATTTGCTGCATGCAAATTATTTTTATAACACATAAAAAGCATATTATGTGGGTTAAAGTTGACACACACTGTGTCCATGTGAGAGAGAGAGAGAGAGAGAGAGAGAGAGAGAGAGAGAGAGAGAGAGAGAGAGAGAGAGAGAGAGAGAGAGAGAGAGGGGTGGGGGGACAGTTAGCCTGTTGAGAGACCATTTGGTTAATAAATACCTCAACTGGCCCGTATGCACATTGAAGGAGAGAGAGAGAGAGAGAGAGAGAGAGAGAGAGAGAGAGAAACTCTTTTGGCCTTCGCCATTTGATAGAAACCAAGTCACAAGCAGGACCCGGAGGTTGTTTGAAAGCAAGGCGACCTTCCTTCCCTTACTTCTGACCTTTAGCCAGTGACTGAGGTCACCTTAGACCATTCATGCCGTGTAGGTTTCGTGCATGATTAATTTGTACAAATGTCACATGCGCAAGCAATCTTCAAAACGGTATGATTATTTACTGCCCGGGTTTATTTTTGGTGGAGTTACCAAACCGGTATAATTACTTACTGGATTTTTTTTTTCTTGTGGAGTTACAGGGTTCTGTTTAATGAAGATTTTTAAAAGGAAACTTTTAACATTTATTTTTATGTGAGGCACAAAATTCTGTAAACACAAGCACCAACAATATATTTGTATATATATGTATGTATATATATATATATATATATATATATATATATATATATATATATATGTATATTATAGTGTAAATTTTTATATATAAAGAGTATTGTGAAGTATTTTAAAGGTTTCTAAGTATACAAATTTTTTCTTCACATTCACCTTTAATTTAAGGAGTATTTTGGGTCAGTTTACCTGTACTGCTGTTTAAATCATTATATTAAAAATTTTTGATAGCATAATGTCAAAATGATGTTACTCTGACCTTGCAATTTATATATATATAACATGCACTTTTTTTAATGTTATTGATGTCATTTGGAACCCCCATCTCCGCACCAATCTTAAGGTCCTCCTTGTGTCCGCAGGGTGATGAGGGCGTCTCCAGGCGTGACGTGTGCGTAGGAACCAGCGTTGCTACAATCACTGACCCGGACTGTCTAGGGCCGTGTGAACCTGGCACCTCTGTCATGCTTGAAGGCATCGTCTGGCACGAGACCGAAGGAGGTGAGATAATTGACCTTTGACCTCTTTCTTTGATAGTTGCAGTGATTTGGAGCTGGCTCCTCATGCAGGAAGTGACCTCAGAGAAACAGGAAAGCCTTCCGCAACAGTAGGCACTGCATACACCCACGCAGAAGGCTCGTTAATGGCATGTTGAACCTCTGTACTCACGCACCATTTGCCTGTGTTATTGTCGTTATAATCCCTAGTACAGTACAGTAACAGTAACGTTCTGGATGGCTGTTTGAATGTTGAATTGTTTTAAGTTGTTACTGTGCAATTGTATTAATTGGTATGAAGAAAAATAGTAATTAACTGTCAATTAACATTCAAACGGCTGTCCAGTGCAGTAACGTTTTGGACGGCCATTTGAATGTTGAATTGTTTTTAAGTTGGTTACTGTACTCTTCATGCTTATTTTAGTACAGTATGATAAAGTCAGTACGGTGGTGCCCGTTTCTTCATCCTACAACACAATACAATTTTAAACTTGGACTGGCAGAGAGTAGCTCTCTGATCACAATTGTAGTCTGCGACCTCATTTGTTTGTATCTGTGAATGTTTGTAAGTAGGGTGGTGTCTGTATATATGTGGAACTATCCAAAAAGATCGTAACCATGACAAGCAAGTTTGTACAGGACAGAAAAATGACCCAGCGAGTATAATGGACAAAATTTGTCCGAGGAACAAATGATAATATGTATGGGAAAATATTAAGATTATTTTCTTAAACTTCATGTTCAAAATCACTTAATTCCAGTGTCAGAAATTAATCAGTCGGTCAGAGACCATGGACTTGGCATTGTAGTGGAAAAATAGCCAAGAGACCATAAGAAAATTATGTTCGCATAATAACAAATGAAAATGACGAGAAGAACCCAAGAAAGGAAATGTGTCAGCTTCCAGGAATTTTCCGATTGCCAAGGCTATTTTTGGTACTGTTCCTGGGAAGGCTTATAATAATTCACAAAAGTATTTTCTCATGGTTTTCTACATGTTTTTATTCACCATATTGTTCCCATTTCAGTTGGATTCTTACGTGGATTGTATCGGGAAAAATTCACTAATAGAAATGTACAGTTTTCTGGTAACCAGTCAGTAACCAGTGGCTGATTGAGTGTTGTATGCTTGGGGCCAGTTTGTAAGATTTGTTTCGTTTTTTGGAAAGTAAAGAGAGCCTTTGTGGATGGCTGTACATATATCTACAGTATACCCTTAAAATTTGGAAAGGTACACTAAATAATGACTAAAATTTAACACTTTTTCTTGGGCTTATAAAATGTTTTTATTGCATCCTAATGTTTTTTTTTTTTTTCAAGCTCTCTCTGTACAGTTAAAGCTGAGATTCATTTAATTTGTATTACAGAATAGGAAATTGCAATATCCTGCATGGAATACCATTGTCACAAAGTCCCTTTCATACAATAATGTTTTAACGTTTAGATATCTGTGCTGAACAGTATTTTGAGATTTTGTTCATATATACTAAACCAAATTCATGGTATAGGTGTTTCTTAGCTGACCTGGTTATTCAGGAGAAATTTATATCTTGAGTTTTATATTTGAAACCTTACGGAGAGATCTAGGTAGGCTTCTTTACATTACAGATGTGCAGCAATAAATCTTTGGTTATGGAGGATGTATTTTTACCTTCTTTGCTTTGTTTTTCTTAAGTCAAATTCATAAATCCTTATTTTTGGCAAAAATTTATGGTTCTCTCCACTTACCTTTTATTGGAGATAAATTCACAGATTTTGTGTAACCCCGTAAGTGAAACCTTCAAAATTGTTGTAAATCTGCTTCTAATGTCTTTCAGAATTTTTTGTCATTAATGAAGTGTATACCACCTTTGAAATAAAACACTTCTAACTTGAAGTTAATCAGGCATACTTTTTATGTCGTCACTTTTTTTGTTATACTTAATTTAAGGAGTACTTTGTGAGTTTGATACCACTTTTTGTATCAAGGGCATTTTTTTGCAGCTGTTAAAACTTATGTTATTCTTAAGATAGATGTAATGAAAATTTAAAAACAAGTACCTAAACAAACACAGTAAGAGAAGTTCCATCTCGCTTCTGTTTATCAGAGTCATTTACAATCCGACTTAAATTTAATGTATCTTTAACATTGTCATAACCATTATTCTAAAGATATTTGCCTTCCACAGGAGTGCTGGTGGTCAATGTAACTTGGCGTGGCAAGACTTATGTGGGTACCTTATTAGACTGTACCCGGCACGACTGGGCACCTCCAAGGTGAGAAAACATACTCTGTTGGACACTTGCATGCTGAGCTACAAAACATCCTCATGGAGACAGTAGGGTATTCTTTTGAGTAAAAGTGAAAAAGCTCTTATATTGTGTCAGTCTTTGGATATAAAGTTTTTGTTCTTCAGACTTTAGAGTCATTGATGTGATTATTCTCATGACATACTATAATTAATTATATATAAAAGACTTTCATGAATTTTGCTAAGAATTATATATTGATATTTTTGATGTCTCCAATGCCATTGACTAGATTGCATTAAAACTTTCAGTGGAAAAAGGTTTCATGGTAAATTCCTGGTATTGAATGGTTAAAGAGATGAGGCAGTGGAAAGGTGTGTTTTGTAGCTCTCCTAAAGATCTTGCTCTACCTGTATCTGTAGGTGATTTCTTTTCCTCTGACTGAGCATAAAGAAAGGTATTTGTGGTGTGTGGGGCGAGTGGCTACTGTGTCAACTGACCCGCCTCTCTCCCCTCTCTTCCTGGCAGGTTCTGTGACTCGCCCACCAGTGACATAGAGTCTCGCACGCCCAAGGGTCGGGGCAAGAGGGGTCGTGCCTCCGTCGGCACACCGACTGCCACCACCACTACAACTACCACCACGACTACCACCACCACAACCATAGACAGTGTTGCTGAGACACGCAGTGGTAAATTACGGAATGCCAACGTTCCTAAAGGACGGAGAGGGAATGTCACTCCTGTGCTTAATCCCCCTCCCAGCCCAGTTAAATCTGAGCCGAGTGAACGGTTACAGCGGAGGGATCTCTGAGACAACCGACTCTAAAAATTGCAAGAGGTCGCGTGGATCGTCAAGAGGAACACCAACCAATGGTACCACCAGTCCTGGGCCAGAACAGCCTTCATCTCCTCAGCTGATAGAGTGCCCCGAGCCTAACTGTAACAAGAAGTACAAACATATCAACGGGTTAAAGTATCATCAGAGCCATGCTCACAATAGTGTTACTAATGACGACGAAACAACCAGCACTGAAGGTCGAGCAGAAAGCGAAGTGGAGGAAAGCAGACCGCCTTCACCTTCCCCGGTTGCTGAGGCGCCAGTTGACAAGACAGATCAGGATATTGTCAAACCTTCTGTATTGAGATACACAGGTCCTCCTAAAACACCCAGTCCTGGACCCGCAGAAGAATTGGATAAAGGACCAACTCCATCTCCTCTTCCTCCTCCTACTTCTTCTTCCTCCACTGCCTCCTCCTCATCAACCCCTTCCTCCTCCACTTCTTCCTCATCCTCTTCCCAACCAAGTGTTATTCAGACCCTCGTTCCACAGCCCCAACCCCAGCCACAGCCACAACCTCAGCCAAGTCAACCTTCTGTTTATATGTACACAGGATCAGGTGGAGTAGTGAGTCCACAGCATCCTCAAGTAGGATCTCCAGCTCTAGGTGTGTCTCCGGTTCCTGGCAGTATTCCACAAGTGAGGCCTGGACAGATAAGACCTGAAAGTCGACCTGAGATGATGATGCGTGTGAATCCCGTAGGTCCTCGTCCTCCAGTTGGGCAAACTCCACCTGGGGCTCCAGGGACTCCAACTATGCCGTTGCCCCCCCAGGGCACTCCACTATCCAGCCTACCTGGCAATTCCCCTGGTTTGATCAAAGTCAAACAGAATATTGTGGAACCTGAAAAGGGGAAGCCCAAGGAACTAGTTAATGGTTTGGTGAGTAAAGACACGAGAGAGGAAGAAGCCTCTAGAAGAGAAGATGCACGTAGTCCAGCATACTCTGATATATCAGATAATGAACCTGCATCTGTTCTAGACGGTGAGAACGATAATAAAGATTTACCAGACGATAAAAAGCCGGAATTACCTTTGGGTGCACAGCCGTACCCTCCGTATGGACTGGCGTATTATGGCCATTACCCGCAGCCCACTCCCTTATTTATGCCTCCTTTACAGCCCCCTCCTCCATCTACAACTCCTGGTAAAGAAGGTGAAAGTAAAGACTCTAAAGATAAATGTGATAAGGATAAAAATATACCAATACCTGGTGGTAGTGAATATTTAAGTAAAATTCCACCTCAGTATATATATGCCCCTCCTTACATATATAATCCCGCTTATCCTGACCCTTATTTACGAGAAGCGCCAATATACAAAGAAGCAGAGAGTAAAGAACTACCTCCTGGGTTAAGAGATGGAGACAAAGGCCCTACAGACTTATCTAGATCGGCACCAGGTATTATGAGTGGTGTTGCGCTCTCTCCTGCATTACCCAAAGAAAAAATAAGTATAGTCAAAGATAAGCAGTCAGAAAATCATGCAATAATCAAAGAAGCCATTGAGCTGAAGGGTCAGTTACCTGGAGACAAGAGGCTGTATGAACCCAGCATTGCTTATCGCTATGCATTTGATCAGCGGCCTCCTCCGCAGGCGCTACCACCTCAAGAAAAGCCCGGTGAAAAGCCAGCTGGGTTACCAAAGCCATCACCTCCCATTTCCATTTCTAGTCCGAGAGTCGAGTCTACTCCACCTGCAGGCCCAGCCAACAACAAAGACGATAGAGGGGAGAAGAAGCCTGAGACCAAGAGTGAAGGGGTGAAGCCTACCATGGAAACTACTGGCCCACCGCCACCACCAACGTCGTCGGCGTATTACCCTCAATTTCCTTATGGCGCACTAGCCTATGATCCCTATCGACCCCCAATCGTCCCTCCAATGTCTATGACGACTGGTTTTCCACATTATCTTGCTGCCCCGGGAATTGTACCAAGATTTCCTCTTGGTCCAGCTGTAAATAATGCACCCGAGGACCTTTCCCGTGGAGGGTCTAGTGGGGCCATGATTCACCCGTCACACCTTTACACCAATCATAAAATAGTTGAACTTCAGGAACGAGCATTGAAATCACCATTATCGCCTGCTGGCTTGGGAATGACGTCTCCAGTTCAGTCAACACCCCAGAAGGTTGGATCTCCCTTGACAAACAAAGAAGGTTTGACCTCGGTGGCCACAACAAGCTCCTCCTCCTCTTCCTTGGCCCATGGAGGGGTTATGGCCGTGGGAGGAGGGGTAGAGGGGCGGTCTCCCCCCACAGCTCGTCCCCCCACACACCCACACCACCTGCATGAAAGCTACTCTCACTACCCGCTCCTCCCTCCGTATCATTATGCAGGTAAGAATTCGTATAGCTTTGCACTTCTCATGCTTGTTTTGGTGTTAATAGCCTAACAGACAGTTCTGGAAAAATTGTGGTGAACTCCTTAAACATATTAAACACTGGTTCCATAATTTTGTCATTTCATTTCTGTTGACTTTTTACCAGTATCTTTTCTTGAGTTTTAGTTCTGTATCAGTCCACTAGATGCAAGGCTGATCATTTGGTACATTTCTGAAGACTCTGGTTTTAAGTTTAGACTTACATTGAATTTTGAGATTTTACCTATCTCTGCTGTAATGAGAATGCTGTAAATTTGTATTCATATATTTTGCATGCTGATGACCTCTTCTCTATTTGATGAGCAGTATTAATGGTTCTTTGGAGTGTCTCTGGCCTCAACTGCACTGCTTTCTTACTGTTTGTTCTTTTCCTGTAGTCTCTTCTCACCTAGCCATCCCATTACTTAATTTTTATGTCTTTCTAATATTCACCCATTTAAAAAATCCTTTAGGGCAATTCATTGAGTCAAAAAATAATTCTTCTTGGGTAAGCAAACTCCAGCACTGTCAGAAATAATAGTTGTTTGAGTGGGGTTAGTTCCTTTTTGATGTAGTGTATGTTTCTTTTGTCAGTGTTAAGTTATTGACATTCTGTACGAAAATATTTAGATTATACCCAGTTAGTAATCTCGTAAGTCATAAAACTGATAACAGACTTAACAAAAGTCAGGAACAAGATACTTCTATGTGACTGTGCTTTCTGCTAGTTTTCTTAACCCTTAAGTACTTTTATACCTGTATATGTTTCCTGACCTTGTATGACAGACATGTAAGCATGGCAAGAATTTGTCTTACACAGTCAACCACCACATATTGTGATTTTGAAGAATCTAAGGTCTTGAAAAGCTGGAGGTGGCATTTTAGGCAACCAAGGTAAACTTACCACTCTCTCGAATCTTGGATACAGCATATTTTGAAGTAATAAGTAACTTAATTGAACACACATCAGTATAGCCTATTTGAGTAAATAAATATACTAGGAATACTTGCAATTATTTTAATGCGTTTCGTATGAAATGTATGGTTATTAGGGGTGATGAAAATTTTTGTTACATTCAGGGGTGAATGAATCTTTTCATTGTTAATCAAGTTCATTTGTGGCAGTCTGGTAATCTGAGTTATTTCCTTGCCTGTCGAGGTTATGTACAACATTCATAAGGAATATCATCTTCCAAGAGTATATAGTTTTGTCAGGTCCCTGTTCTGTTTGTTTTGTTAGTGGCTATAATTATTTCTGTTGGCTGGATTTAACATCCCATAAGGGCTTTTTTTACTTTTAGTGCATTTTAACCTTAGGCAACTAATGTAAAGGGAACAATTGTTCATTTAAATAGATAATTAACCATAGTGTGCTGTTGGTACTTATACATTTGAAGAAATAAAGCATTTTAAATTCCTACTGCTATTATTATTATTATTATTTTGCTTTGACTTTGCTTCAAATTACAGTATGTTAATAGGTCATGTATGTCTGATTTCTCATAGTATAGTAGCTCCTCACCTAATCAGAATTTTCTATTTATCAAGTGCATTATTTTTTTGGCTTATTCATTGGTTAGCTTTTAGAAGTAGTTTATTTATGGGTAAGTCTCTTGAATTAGAAGGGTAACGTAAAGTACAGATTGGCTTAGGCAGCAAATTATGCTGTTGGCAGTTGGATATCATAAATGAAGTGGAAGGTTTGTTATACCGGACTTTATTACTACATTTTGCTGTTCGTTAGAAGGCCAGACCCTGAAATGTTTGATAAGTTGGGAGGCTACTGTATGTTCATGCATATCACAAAACAGTTGAAGTTGCATATTGATGTTTTTCCTTTGATGTCTTCTGTTTACTTTTTCCTTTCTGTTTGGTATATTATGTTTGTGTACATTTTTTAGACTGAAATGTTGATATGGTGAGTGGTGAAATACTGAATTTATTTGTAGAGTAGAGAAAACTATTCCTCTTTTTTATTTTATTGAAGTAACATCATATTCTTGTAAAAACATCATTTTATTGGTTTGTATACTGTATTAAAAATAGAATTCCCTAGGAGAAATAGCCATTGTTTGGATTTTATTGACTCTCGTTGGTCTTTTCCAGCTCTGCAGGCGGGACAGACGCCAGTACCAGCGGCAGCACCCTCAGGTCTACCTCCAGCCAAGTGAGGTTGAATAACCTTAGTCGCAGATGACCCAGTGGGTGGATTTACCACGAGCCGAGACAAAGAAGAAATTGTGCCAGCCCCGTGTTGAAAGATGAAGGGGCTTAGACATGGCATATTTCACGTTTGATTCTCGTCGCATTTGTTAAGATTATGAAGACGGACGCTGTTCGTGTCAGTGAAGTGGAGAATACCTCTTGAAACGGAGGGTTCTCCCAAGTGACTTTTATGGATTTCCAGAAGGCATTCCATTCCTTTGGAACACAAAACGAGTCAGAAGGCCTCCTAAATGGTCTGATGTGGTGATTGACCGAACTTTTAAAGTTAGCGGGATGGTTGCGGGATAGTACAAAAGCACACGGTGATGAAGTTCGTGAAAGCGGGTGTAGATTATCAGTGACAGGAAGAGACCTAGTGGACCTAATTAGTGATTTTTGCAGACATGGAAGTAAGCACCAGCAGTCTTTTATGTATTGCCAAAAGAAAACTAATCAGAATCTTATGTGACAAAATTCCAATTGGTGTCATAAGTTTGAATCGGAAAATAATCAGATGAAATTTGGATATTGTTTCTGTCACGATTGGCAGGTATTTTATGGAGTTGGTAACAGTGGGTGGAAGGAAGGTCACTTGTGGTGTTAGTGGCAGAAAGACGTGACGTACCGAGAAAAATAAACAAGTGACTGCTGGAGCAGATTCTCTTATTACTGAATCTGGTTTTACCTCAGAGTCATTCTAGGGGGTGTGGTTTTGCCTCATGTGATAATTAATCTAATAGGCCTATGGACTGATGAAAATAATAGGCAACATTTGGACTGGCATTATGCTTGTGATTTAATAGAACTGTGTTAATTACCTTATTTTTATAGATAATTGGTGACAAATTGGTGTCTTTCATTACGGAAGCTGTATTGGGTATTGTGTAGGTGAGTTTGATATGCAGAGTTTCGAAAAAAAAAAAAAGCAGTACCTCCCATAAGTGTTCACACCATTAGCCTTTGTGCAAGAAATTAGTATTGTGTTAAGCTCAGGTATGTCATAGGGAACATTATGAAGCAAGCTTAGGCTAGGTGTAGTTCAAGTGACACAGTTCAGCTGTAGTAGGGTGACACTGCATTGACTTTTTTCATAGTTATTTCTCTCTGGACGGACAACTAATTGAAGTGGTTTGTAGTTTTGTTTCAAGCTGTTTAGGTTTGGTGTGATGCCTTCATTTGAGAGAATGACTGGGAATGCTACATTACAGATGAGGCTATTATTTATATGGGAATTAAAATAGCAGCTATTTTTTCACTTTCTTCCAGGCAAAATTTTGAGCGTCAGACCTTTTTTTCCTTTCATTTTGGTTGTCCTTCAGCTGTGATCACTTTTAACCCAAAACATACGCTGGTCCAAGGCAGAGTAGTCGTCTGTAAGAGCATTGGGTTTGAGGCTATGGTCTGTAGTGTGCACTGTAGGGATGTTGAGCGGTGGTTTTTTGGAATCTGAGCTTGGGAAGTTACTAGTGAGGTTATGGAATATCGATTAGAAAATTTAGCGAATATCTGGTGGTGATTTTGGTACCATTGACTTGACAAATTTCTGTTGTACATCAGGAATCACTAGTACCTCTGTAAGTCATTATTTGAGATTCCTCCGTCACATGAAGACTAGCTGGTGTGTGTGTGCGTGCATGTGTATACACTGTGTTCACCGTCATCAATCATCATTCTGATCATCTGTACATGTGTTCATACTGTGATCACCATTCTGTGGAACCCATTTCGTACTCTCTTTCTGGCCAATCTGTGATAGGGTCAGCAAACTCAGGGGCCGACACGTTGATAGTTACTTGTACGAATTTTACAACCCACCAATAGGCAGTGTCGTTTCTTGTAAGGTTATGAAAAGAAATTATAAAAGCGTTATGTATTAACTGCACTCAGTCCCTATTTTGTTTTTCTCCTGTAAGCAGAGTTGGTACTTGAATGAAGTAGAAATTTCATCAGCATTCATTCCCATTTGGTCACCATTCCATTACCTGATTATTGTACTGTAGTGCTTCTTTGCAGAACTTGTCTTTGTTTAACTGAAGGAGTCAAAACTTTTTAGGCATTTTTTTACTCTACTTGAAGGTTTCAAAATTTGATTCTTGGCCTCTGATTTTATCATGAAATGTCATTTGTTTGATAATGGCGGATCGTTAAACAGACTTAATAATTTGAATTAGAGCGGTTTATTGTTGTTATTGATGACATTCAATAATGTATCCATTTTATTTCCAAGTGTAATCATAAAATAACAAAGGCAGTTTTGCAGCGATAGTTGTCAGATGTGGAGGATTATTTTTATATTGAGGGTAGGCTGTAGGGTAGTAAGCCAGTGCCATGGCAAGTTAGGTCTTCATTCATTCTTGTTACCAAACGCTGTGCTGCAGTGAAATTGCGAAAGGTCTCATAATTGATCATTTATATTTGGCTTGCATCATTAGAACATGGTGGAAAATTTTTAGCATTTGTATAACGTATCTGGGAAAAGCCGTCGGAATCGTACTGAAAGGGTACATTGCATATTGTCTGGTTATGTAGTAGTGGGTTTTGGGGATATTTATGTCTTGGCCGAATCATCTGTTAGGGCTGAAGGTGGTTATTTATGATGTCACCTGTGATTGCTCATATGTTGTTCTGAATGGATATGTTAACCCGTGATTGGTCAGTGTGACCCCCCCTCCCTCATTATTATTATTGTAGAGGTAGCTGTGATCGTGCGAGTAAATTCTTTAATATTTATACGTACTGCAATTTCAGTGACGGCCTTTAGTGATTCCCCTGCTCTCCCCTTGATCCCTCACCCCCTTTCCCTTCCCCTGAAGAAGAGATGAAATTTTCGGAAATGTTATCAGTTGGTCAGTGCGTGATAGAACATCATTTTGCTGTACAAATGTTAAAAGGAACACAGGGCACGGGTATGCCTGATGCTCCAGTGTACATTATGATTTGGCTTCTTACGGAATAAAATACTTTTATTGTAAGCAGACGTTTTATTTGAGTACCTGATATTACGTACAGAAATTATTAAACTACCAGGCTAGAGTATTTCCATCATTTGTGATATTAATATATGTCTACAATAAGTATATTTAGAGGGTTTTTTGTGAATTGCTCTTGTTGAGAGTTGTAATTTGTGTTATATTTATGTACTGTATTGATTTTGTTTTTTAAAAAACATTCTTAATAGATGACTGGGCTAAATATTGTGTATCTTATTAGCTTATTCTAAAATTTTTCATTACACTACAAGCCTCTTAGAAGACAGAACAGCTATCCCCATTATGTTGAGAGGTATATAGTGACCTGTTTGTTGTTTACGTCTAAGTAAATCCATTTTCACTCTTGAAAAAGGCATAGCAGATGTGATGTATAGTGAGGTTCACATAAGCTGATGAGAAGTAGTAATAAATTGAAAGCATGTAAATGATTTACAGTACTGAAATCAAATTGAAAGTGTATTCTTCAAGAAATAAGTGAGGATATAGAAATGTCTACTCATGAAAGGAGATAAACAGCATATATAGTACATATTTCAGTTTCAGTAAGAATTTATCAACATGGAAAATTGAAAATGAAATAAGAGCAGGGTACCAGTAACTATATTTGGTGCTGATTACGAGTGAAACTTACAAGAAGTTGCTTACATTGAAATTTTCTATTCATTGAAAGTGTCCTGTTCTGGAGCAGGTCTAAATATGACTCTGTACTTGATGAATGTGAAAGTACCTAGATTGTCTGATTGTATTTAAATGGAATGCAAAAATCTTATGTTACCTGTTTCAATGACTCTGTCTTTTATATTATTTTCTATGTTTATTGTACCGTAGGTAATTATATAATGTTTACAGGCCTTCTGTCCAAGCTTTTGTAAATCCAGATATTTTAAAATAGTAGAACTGGTAATCTGTGTAGAGATTCTAAATTATGGTTTGATTCAAAGTACTATCGGAGGCAAATAGTTGAAGTTTAGTGATCTGCCTCAGATAATTGTTTTTGGGCCCATATATCTATGTTTTACTGGTAATTATTCAAATTCTCAATTTTTCATTAGGAATTTTCTGGTATATGCAGATAAATGCTGTTGTGATTTGTGGGTTTTGTAATGCACTAACTGGATTTAGAAATTTAAGCAGCCAGGCCTATGAGAGCTGTTAATCAGTTCTGTGGTCTGGTTAAACTATTTTAGTAATAATAATAAATTTAAATTTTTCAATGCAATAAAACTTTTGGTTGAAGCCATGTAAAAAAAAAGTTGACATTGCCTACAGTATATATTTAAACTGTGTTGCTTTGTGGCAATATTTTCATTAAACAATTATTTTTGTAGATAATTTTGTGCCTTACTGGAAAAATTTATATAATTTTTAGTCTAGTTTATTTTCAAAATAACAGGATTTAAAAAAAGTGTTTTATATAATAACAGGATTTAAAAGTGACATATATAATACAGTAACAGGAATCAAGTGAAAACTTGCAGGTATATCAAGAGTTCAAGGTTCAATACAGGGGTTATTTTTATCACAAAATTGAATGAAGCTAAGAGAAAGGAATAGTGGGAAGCCAGTGCTGCATTAAATGTTAAAGATTCATTCAGACTGTAAATTATAAGTGGAAAAATACCTTTAATATAACAAAAAAGCAAATTGGGAGTAGAGGCGGTATGTGATGACCATGTTGTAGGAGGACAGGCCAAGGAAGTCAGAACAGTGGATATTTTTGGAGATGCACAGGATTTCTTGAGATGAAGCTTTAGAGGAATAGAAAAGTATATACTTTATAAGAGGTATTTGATTGGAAGAATGTATTAGAAAACCCAAAGGTGGAAAGAGGTACATACTAGATTTCAAAGCTGTAGAGAGAGCCAGTAAGGAAGACTATTAAAAACTGATTGAAGTGAAGATATATTGCCTGACTACTTGCTTGTGAGTATCCAGGTACCCTAATGAAAGCTGTTCATTAAATCTTATCAGATAGGAGAGCTTGAGAGTCAGGATTCAGTGACTACCCAAACCTCCTTTCAAGATTCTTTCATCAAATATGAGCTATTAATCGTTGGCCTTGAACATAGTTTATGCATAAAACACATTACATAGCACCATATGGTCTGCATGACCTGGTGCTTGGTGGATATTAATTCAATTCAGTTCAACAGGGATGTTGTGTTCAATACAGATCCTCACCTTGCTTCTCTGAGAGTTATTCCTAGTCTCCCATTTATTCATTAGAGTTTCCGTAAGCTCATGCTCATTATCAAAAACCTTTTAATATCATCGAGTTTCAATGATATTCCTGGGCCATTTTCCATTTTTTAATTGCCATTAAATTGTTTAAACTGCCTCCTGTTGCCCAAATCTGATCTGAAGCTGAAATGAAAATTTCCTGTTAACTCGCATGCCGTTCCTTTTGTTTCTCCATTCTTGGTAGAACATTTATGAATGAGTTTAAAGTATCAAGCTTACAGTAGTTTGAACATCTTGATAATTCTGAGTTTGAGGCTATTACTGTATAGTGTTCCAAGGTATTTGTTGGGAAATATAGTTGGAATCAAGCAGGTTTTAGTATTACTAATTATTGATTGCTGGTGCAAGGGAGCCTGTTAAGAATTTGGTCATACAGGTACTATAAAACTATCGAGTACCATTAGGATGAACACTGATAATATTGCCACTGGCTTGTAAGTCTGTAAGCTTTTGAAGCTAATTGGAATTATAATGCTTTACAAATACAGTGCTAAAACGGATGGTATTCCACTAACAAGCCTTAAAGAAAAAAGTTGTAATATTTGAAATTTTTGTCAAATATGACGGTTACAGTGTGCTTGCATCTCATCAGATGGAATAGAATACTCAAGTGATGTTTAAGAAATGGGAGAGATTTCTTGCCTGAACTTGAAATTAATTAAACAAACAATTACTGTTCTTTCCCTTAGACTGTAAGGGAATCGGAAAATATTTCATGCACATACTATATAAATATAAAAGTAATATTTGCCAATGACCATCCCTTTGGTGTGAGTTTATCGAGTTAGGAGATAAAAAAAAATGGTATGCCTTCCTTTTGGTGCAAAGCTATCGAGTCCAAAGATCAAGAATTGGTATGCCATCACTTTGAGGCATACCTCAAAATGTGAGGTTATCGTTCTCGAGTCCAAAATTGACGGAGTATAGTAGCAGCAAGGACTTGCCAAAGAACGATTTGTTACATCAAACCGCTGGTGAATGTTAAGTGGAGAACTAAACCTCCGTGATCAGTTCGATAATTAGGCTCACTTTGCATGCTCGCTAATCCCGATGCTTAAAATATAATAGAAATTTTTTTAACTCGCTATGTCGTATTTGACAAACAGGAAATAAGGTTTCGAAAGGAATTTTTAAACTTGATCGTGAGCACCATTGGAAACAAAAAGGGGATGTTACCTTGAGTCTAGAATATTTTCCCAGTATGAGAAGTTATAAAGTGATAACGAATCTACTTGACAACAGATTAACTGATTAAGAGAAAACACCACAAAAGAAAATAGAAAATAAAACAAGTTTTCTGTCGGGTAAAGTTCTTTTCCATTTCGTAGATGGAGAGCGCCAAGGACCGTCAAGTTCTTGTGGTCAGTCTCCAAACGTCACTTTTGGTCCTTGCCTGAAGGTTCTCCAAATTAAAACACCTCTCACTCATCGCCGGCTCCTGTTAGTGACTGTTGTTAGTGAGAGATGTGTAATTTACGGTAAGAATCTATAGTCTGGGTGTTTTACAGCTTTCTAGGTGTTTTGCTGGTATAGCAAAACGGTGTGCATTGTTCGCAAAAGTTGGGGTTGCGTGAAACTATATTATGTGGTCTTAAAAAGTAACAATTTTTTCGATTTTAACATTCAGTTAGATTTGTTCTTTTAATTAAGCCCCAATAGCCCGAATGGCGGAAGGTGTTATGGTATAAAAGTGGCTCTAGGCCTATCTTGGCCCACTGAGTTTGGACCTGGTTTATGGAAGACAGCGTAAGTTATTGGTAAAAGTTGGTATATTAGTCTTAGCAACCTTGCTTTTAAAAGATCTTAATCATACGTAGGGGCATTTGTGGGTATTTTAATGCTCGGCAAGTAGTCTAAGTAATGTTAAATTACCCTTTGTTTCAACCCAATCCAGTGTAAATTAAGGATTTGTAGTTTACTTAATTTGTAGATATAGTGAACGTAATCCACCCATTGAGGTACATTTATTGGCTACGAATAGGCATGAGGGCAAACCCCCGTATATTCCCCTTAACTGCTGAAAATATATAGACTATAATTAGTCTATCCCAGAGTCACAATGATGCTAGTTACGTTCTTTCAAAAATTAAACTATTTTACCTTTTTTTTTGTGTGGTGGTGATAACTGTTTTCCTTTGAATTTAAAATGCAGGAGCCCTTGCCAGTACAAAAGCTTAAGCTACATGTTCCCGGTGTTCGTCCATCCAGAAATGTTAGTGTATCTCTGTAAACTTGACTTGCCAAATAGCATCAATTATACCAGGTTTCACATGCCTGGTATGTGTTGACGCTTCCGTAAATTATATAAAAGAAATACTTGTAGAATGAGTTAGGAATAGAGAATGACAGGTGTTCAGTAGCCGTGAGTTCGCAAATATTAAATTAACTTTATAATAAAACGAACTTGCACAATTAAATGGACAGCATGTGTACCGTATGTGAACAGCTGAACCCATCCTAGAGAGAGCTTTAACCTGGAGCGCTAATGTCATTTGGCAGGTGCGAGTTAATTTTTCCTGCTTGCGCCATCGAGTTTGTGTTTGGTGGGGGTTTTGGTTGAGGTGGGGGATGTTTGCAGACTTGGTGCATGTTTTTGTGGAGTTGATGAGAAACATTATCATTCCCTGTGTATTGCGTAGGCATTTGCATATGGGAAAGGCAAACTACTTAATATTCAGACGGTACCTCTGATTTTACATCCTTTTATGCGCCGAAGCTTTGGGACTTCAATGCCCCGGTAGTCCTTGTCGGAAGTTTGTTAGGTGTAGGTTACAAATGCGTAACATATGTATTTGTTTATGGTTATCCTGCTTAAGTTAGTATATTAAACTCGAAAATGGCTATACTGCAAATGAGGGCAAACTTGCGAGTGGGTAATGTTGACTGGTATTCAGTGACTAATTAGTAATGCCAGTTGATTAATAAGATTTTTATGCTAAAGCCGACAACATTAACAGAAATTTGCGATCGATTTTAGTTTTCCTGTGGATTCATGAGTTGGTTCTTAGTTTAGAATTTTTAATAGATAAGCTTGAAGTTCATTGAACAGCACATAATTGCTTAAGTGCTAATGACTGGGACTGCCTCTAAAGGCTGACATTGCTTCAAACATTAAATCTGGATTATTATCTTTTAAGCGGATGTAACCAGAGTTATTTTAACGTAGTTTCCATAGTTAAAAAGTGAGACTTAACCAACCATTGTGGACAAATGTCCATTCTAGCTTTGTGAAATCAATCGGTGTTAAATTCTAGGCTTACTGTTATTTCTGAAGGCTAAGGAATCCGAAACTGAAATTTCATTGTGTCTCGGCTTCTTAAACACTTAGGCCTAGCCTAAGGAGCGTGTGTAGTCTACTCGCTCATTTGTTCTTTCTCTCGTTTGGCATTTGCTGCACCTTTCGGCCAACCTTTTTTCTTAATGGTAACTGTTGCTGCCGTATCTGTTGATATTGGTATGTTGCAACATTGGTTTAGTCTTAGAGACATTAATAATTTTCAGTCGACAGAGACCTTAATAATTTTCACTCTCCCCGCCCGCCACCTTCTTCAAGATTAGTATTGTCAGGTATTCTGACGACAGTAGTCTCAAATTCTTTGCCATGCTGTAAGCTCCATGTTTATGAAATTGTTCAATTCCAGTCTCCATTTTCTGTGGTTCCTGTAATTGTTTTGTAAGCAGTTAAATAAAAGTGGCCGTCTAGTTAGCTTCTCGGCATTTATCCTGTTTCTAGTTTTGTCGATTATATTGCACCCACTGTTTTTTTTTAGCCTTCCCGTAAACATTTAACTAATTTTCAAGTGTTAAGTAAATGGTGTTGATGCACCCCACTTTTAGCCTTCTACACTTCTAAAATGCATTTTAACACTCGAAATATTGTTTCTTGTTTTTTTCGACTGGTTGAACGAATAGTTGTGTAGATGACCTTTGTAATGAGAATTACAGTAACCTTAGCGACTTAGATTTTATCTACTCATCTTGAAAGCCGTAAGGACAGGCACTCAGTTTAGGTTGTGATCTTGTTAATTTTAACAAGCAGAAATTATTTAATTTGCTTATATGTTAGCGTGAACATTTCACACAACAGTACAAACTGTTAAATATGTGAAACCTGAAGGGCTTATAACTGACAATACGCTATAATGTTTAAGTAAGGTATGCTAATAAGGCCTAAAATACTCATAAATAATTTATTGCATAAATATAGTTGAAATTAATGGTTTATGGCAAACGTTACAAATCTGAGTAATAAGGTAGGACCTGTTTGACTGACATTAGATGGGTGTACACTGCCCTGCCATGAAGGTTACTGTAGTGTAGTCAATTAAATACGGCCACTGAACCGTATCATTATTTTCCGTAACCTCCACTTCTCCTCCTGGTGGGCAGTGCCCCTGCCCCTGGCCCGGGGGGAGCAAAAGCCAGGAACTGCTGTGCTGCATTGTCATTCCGCTGGTGGGCTTCATCAGTGTCTGCCGGCTCAAGGGCGCCGTCTGGAATACTGCGCTTCCCGTATCCGCCAGATCTCCTGCGGGAGACGACGGGCGGCGGCAGTGCTGCTTGCTGTATGGGGAGGAATGGGGTTGCTGGGGCCTTTTCCTCCTCCTTATCCTCCTCTTTGTGGTCTGCTCTCCCAGTCATCAACATTGAGGCGAGAATTAGCACCTGAAAATTTAACAAATGTTTCATTCACTGTTACTAGACGACGCCAGTGTGAAGCGTTGGAATCCATCTAAACATTCGAGAGAAGAATTAAACCGTACGTGAGCTTATTTTTTACTTAGGAGTTTGAAGTTCATATTACTAGGAACGGAATTTGTAAAATACAAAGCTGTTTGGTGTTTAATGATTTCACTCGCACAGTAAACTTTAATCAAACCGATACGTGCTCGAGTCATTTGTAGCAACCCCACACTTCAGTGTAACAGAACCACCGGGAAAGTATTTGAAGCCATTTTTAACGCAATGACCTTGTGTTTTGACAGTGCACAAAATCGAACTTGAATATAGCCGGTAAACGAGTGGTGCTGGGATTCAAGGTACATCAGTTTCAACACGATCTTAAACTCTTAATTTTGCATGTGAATTCGTATGAAATTAACTATCTTTTGCCCCTATTTGGACCAGCTGTGTGCCAAATATATTAAATTCACCCAGGCTCCCTGAGGTAACTGGCTTTAGGTTATACACTGTGCTCAGCGGATTACAGAGATTTGAGTCAACTCTTGAGTAATCAAAGATAAACAATTTTTAGTATTAAAGAGGATTGACATTAGTTTATTTTCATTAATCAAAGTTTTCGAAAAATTTCAGATATACAATTATTGCCAAGTGAAATATAATTTTATCCACCCATTTTCATACTAGAGCTAACACAAAGAAGGTCACTTTGATAATCTGAACAAAATACGGTGCTTCTCTTAGCCATAGACATTTTACTTACAACAAAGAATGATCCCTTCATGTTGGTCTAGAGATACGGTCCACTCGACGTTCGAGAGAGAACTAGTGTTCATTTCCTCAGACCACGGTTTTATACCCTGGTCATCTTTCTTGCCCCACCCCCTCCTACTTCTTATTCTTGTATTTTTGTTTTTTTCGTCTTAAGGATCTTCCTCTCGTGTCTAGTATCAAGGTAAGAGGAAAGAGCTTTTGATAATCTGTTATAACTGCATGAATCGTGTTTATACTGGATTCTCAAAGGTCGTGTGGAGTATGCAAAACGGAGCCATGCGTCCAGTTACGTAAGTGAGATATAACGTAATTATCCGGAATTAATAAGCAAATCAATAAGTATGGTTTTATAAATAGTTTTTTTTCCGATCCTTTCAGTAAACATGAATTTTTTAGTTGTAACATTAGCAACTGTTTGGGCAGACTCTGTCGACTGTTTTGGTTCGTAACCAAAAAGAGTTGATTATATTGTATAGTTTTCATTATCACGTTGCGCGTACATATGTTAGTGTTCACCGTGAATGATCAGCTAAGTGTCAGTGTAAAGTATTTTCCGTGAAATACTTTTATATTTGGGCCTTTTGAAGACAACAATATTCTGTAACATTTTCATTAACGTATCCTCCAACACGAGGTGCGCTCGACGTAAATTTGCTGAATATTACAGAAGATGCACCTTAGGCGTAGCTTACATTCGGTATTACTTCGAGATAAAGCGAATTTTAAATAAGGTTAATAATGATACTCGAGTACTTAAGTATTTCTATTAATCTTACCGCAGTTTCTTGGTGTATTCTGCATTTTTTCTTCTGTTAATCACAGATGTCCACATTCTGACACGCCACTGTTCTGGTCGTGCATCAAAGTTAGCTTATACACGGCTGTCATGATGTTTGTGTGGTAATGTCCACACGAGATACAATAGGCTTAGAGAAATTTTCCACATTTCTTTCGACAATCACGCAAATTCCAGAGAATTCTCAACATTTGGGTATTTGCGTTAGGTCGCAGAGAACATCGTCACAAAGCATTGCCCCAGGAATAATTTAACCTTGACAGTGTGAGTACAAACATAGGAAGGTTGGCTTCCTGCTGCCCTTCTTCCTGGAATCTCGAGAGACAGGAACCTCTCTCTCTCTCTCTCTCTCTCTCTCTCTCTCTCTCTCGCAGAATTGGCAAAGGCAGTTGTCTTTTATCAGAGGGTAAGACGGCATCACGAATACAGAAAGTTTTCTTAGGATTTAGAGAAATTCGAGCCATCCTTGAGATAACTATTTCACTTTCAGAAGAAGGTTTAGAATGGTCAGTTCTATAAAAAAAAACCTGCAGTGAAATCCTAGGATGTCCTTGAGGTTGCTACTGCAATTATGGAAAAAAGGTGAAGTAGTATTTTCCTCTGTAATTTTATACTCATGGTCAAAGGTTATTTATATTCAAAGTCAAGGTCGAAATGTTTTTGACCATTCTGGGTGTGGTTAATGATTAGCCTTAAAACCCGTACTGTATAATGAAGTTAATGTGTTCCTTTAGTTTATATATCGGAAATACTTCGTAATCAGTTGGATTGGAGAAATATACTCTTTTTCCAGTTCTTTAGACTGGGGCAGTTATAGGCCTATGTCTGATACGTTACTTAAGTAACTTGTCATTCTGATCATACTATATATAGGAGTTAGTGAATTCCTTCAATTTACCAGAAATAATTCGTAGTCAGTTGGACTGGAGAAACTTATTCCAACTTTTCTAGTTCTTTAGATTGGGGCAGTTATCGTATAAGCCTATCGTTTGATACATCATTGTAGTAACGGGCTGTTTTAATCGATGTATGATTATTGCAAGTGAAAGGTCGACAGTGCGCCTGGAGCCTTTTTTTTATGAATGCGATTTTTTTTTATATGAATGCGAAACATGTTCTCGGAAGGGTCAAGTGTAAGGCGAGTTACGTCTGGATTCTTAGCTGAATTTTGCCTTCAGGGGTCTGGCTGTTTAATAGATAGAAGTGGGAGTTTCGAAATAAGTAATCGTACGTCTGGAAGCCATGTTTGGCCGAGCACTGCAGGGTAGGTTGAGAAGCAATCTGACATTTTTTATGAAGCTATAGAGCCAATGGTGGGATTAAAAAAATAAAAACATTGGCAGATTGATACAGTAATAACCAGCAATAAAGTGAATGTTTATAACAAATAGTTAACTGTTGTTCGCTTTCAGTTACGGTAGATAAAAATATTTAGTTTCAACTGCAGATGAAATATCGTTTCAATTAAGGTAGAGCTCCGTAGAAATACGACAAAAACCAACTGGAAAAATTTCTTTACAAAATTCCTGACTTCAATAACAATACAAAGTTTAATCTGACTCCAAAAACCAAGAAACCAATAAAGTTTTTAAGAGGAAAAAAATTTTGGGCAACATTCTGCCTCAGTTGTATTACAGTTTCTGTCCAGCTGACTGTAGGTTCATCCTCATAGCACCTGATTAAGATTTTGAGTAGGGAATAAATTTGGAATTGATTTAAGGGTACTGCCAACGGTTCTAATGCGTCATAATGGTGTCCTTGATTCGACTAGATCGGCACAGCTCGCTAAATCGCTATGCAAATGCTTCCACGTTTCATTCAAGAAACCATACGGAAGTGTATGCTGGCTTAACGTACGAATTACTTGGATCTTGAGTACGAGACTTGATATGGTAGAAATTTGTCTAGTTGCCCAATTTTGAGTTTTGTACGAACTACAACAAATTTCATCCACATTGTCTGCTATATTTACAAGTAAATTAAGCAGTTCTTGATATAATTTGTATATGAATTGCCCACAATGCTTCAGAGATGAAGCAGTTGATTATGTGATGAAATTATGAAAGGTCGTAGACTGAATGCTTCACTACCACCAAACATATTATGAGATTGCGCCTAGTTACCTACGCAAGTCAGTTTTGTCAGTTATTCATAAATGGAGTGCTACGAGCCTGCTGTATCCTAAGCTGCATTAAAGTCCATTGATAGAAAGGATCACTAGGAACTAGTATTAGCCCAATTAACTTGAAGAAAACCCCACAAAAGTTCTGAACTGGAGCAACAATCGATTACCCTTCCAAGATGGCTGAGCGTTTGTGGAAGTTGTGTAATGTTTGGCCATTTTACTTTACAGAGCGCCTGTAATTACCAACGCTATCTGTGTATTTGTATCTCGTCATGCAGAAATTACGAATTGAGCTTGGTGACAAATAAGCTTTGTGTATTTATATCTCGCGCAGAAATTATAACTAGAGCTAATGTCATACTTGATGCTTCGCCTGGGGATAGGCTGTTGGGAGACGATTGAGTAGAGGTAGTACTAGGTTGCTCCAATGTCATGTTCCCCAGTCCTCTCCCCAGCAATGAAGGACGTGGCGCTCTGTTAAGTAAATAAACAAGGGTAGGTTAGGATATATCCATGTATGTGTAGTTCTGAGCAATGTAAGTAGTGATAAAAGTTCTGTTGGGGTCCAATATTCCTTACGAAAAGGTACACATCTGGCAGGACATTTTCAGCAACACGTCCCCCGAACACATACCAGTACTAGTTTATTGTGTAGACTCTAATATATGGTATTCAAAGCAAAATAAACTGCTGTTTTTGTTAGATAATCATTTATAACTTAATTTGTCACCTAAGTTTATACTGCACTGTGCATAGTCAGGAGGGAGGTAGATAAATTATCCAGACCAGTACATCAAGGATACGTGGCTGCATTCAGAAAGGTGTTTAAGTTTTATCATCCCATATTCAAGTTAGTTAAGCTTCCTTTTTCTTTGCAGGTGCATTTCAAGAGAAAGTCAAGGCATTCGCAGAATTCTAATCATACCAAGCAAGCAGGTGATGGTCACTCAAGATAATACTACGAGCAGCTAAAGACAAAATTACTGATGTGAACAAGTGAACAAGAAAGCCATACAAATTATAACGTGGTGTTGAAGAAAATATCTTTTCTTACAAAAGACAAGATAACGTTAGTCATAAAGGTGCGTTGAGATAAAAAAAAAAAGTATCACGTTCTAGCTTTCACGAAAAACATTCTGCTACTACAAATGTGTGTGGTTGAGGGAAAACAGCTCTTTGATCTCTCGAACCGTAGCCTAGCACTATAACAGAAAATATCTGTACTGATGCAGGTGATTACGTTTCTCGAAAAAGGGCAAGAGTGAAAGTATTACAGATCAGATGACGAATCATTAGGGAGCTTAATAATAAGGCTGGATAGGAAAATAGGTGAAAGAACGTACTAAAAATATTGGGGAATAATGATGAAATACAGGAACCTCCATTGATGAGTGAGGACATCAGAAAATGAATTAAACTAGGAAAGAACTGAACAGAAAACTCTTAAATGGCAAGAGAAAGCACAAGACCTAATTGAAAAGATGTACAAATAGTATAAGGAAAATGCCATAAAAATGAGAAAATCTACGAAAATAATGCGAAAATCAGTACACTGGAAAATGGGAAAAAAGCAAACGAAAAATAAAACTTGGTAGCGTATGATGGAGGGAAAAAAAAAGGAAACAAAATGTTGAAACACTGGAAGCAGATGTGCAGAAAATGAAACTAACATTGAACAATCATGGAAGAGACAAAACAGTTTGCAGGGAGAATTTAAAACCAACCACAGGATGTGCCGTATCAACCCAAGAAGTGAAAATAGGATATAAATACCCAGCCACATTGAGAGAACCCATGGACGTGGATTTCACAAACCTAATAAAACCTATGACGTGCCCAAGATAAATGCCAGTTAAGTAAAATTGTGCTCGAATAAAAACTTAGCCTTTGAACTGGGAAACAAAAGCCTGAAATTTATATTTTCTGAGTGTAAATGAAATATTGGATGGAGTTTCTGGGAGAGCAGGATTCGCCAGGAGAAGTCAGCTAAAAGATAAGTTGTTCATATTGCAATCTTGCAATGCTTTTTGTTTTACATTGCAATATTGCAGTGCTTTATGGGGAACTCTTCAGAATATTTAAAAACTTGTAAATTATTACCATGAGAGTTAAGAATATAGTATATTTAGTGTGCAACCAGTAATGTAGATGTTTTAAGCAGCTGAGGTGAATTAAATTTTACAGAATTTTTAGAGTATACCACACCGTAAAATCTAAGTATATAGTTATAGCTTCTCTCATACTGTGGATGAGATTCTTCTCTTAGATTTTGAGAGGAATTTGTGGCCAGCTGTCTGTACTAAATCAGGTGCTGAAATGAATCTTCATCATTAGGAGAGAATGTATCTTAAACAATACGGACTAGTAAAAATGTAGTATTAATGTTGGAAACCGGAGTGACATGCAGCTTCCATAGGAACAGTTCCAAATTAAAGGATCTATGAAAGTTTGATTGAGGTCTGTAAAGAAGAATGTGGTCTACAGTTTTTTTGTTCTTGATTTAAAATATTTCGGATAACTGCCCTGCATTTTTCTATCAAGATCTTAATAAATGACCAAATTTTGTCTGAACTTGAAACGACGTTGAATGAACTAATGTCATGGTATATCATTGAGTACAGTACGAGTATTTCAGAGAAACCCAATTGGCAGTTAAAGTATCCTTGAAATAAGTGAAATCTGACGTTATGCTTCCTCACTCGTAAAATTAGAGTAGTTTTAGAGCTGACATTGCAGATTTGGAACAAACTTCTGGCTACAAGTATTACTTCAATTCCGAGAGAAGAATCCCGTCTCTAGTATCAGAAAAAGCATTTACAGAGTTCAGGTATACTTTTTCTGAGAATTCCTTTAAAATTTCATCAATACAGCCCTTGTGTTATGAATTATTAACTACACAAAAAAGCTGGTCGTTGGCTGTACTATGACTTGATTTAAAAGCAAAAAAAGGCTGAAGAATACCCCCATAAAGTACTGTAAGTAATTTTCGTGGTCCGTATGATTAGTAGCAAGCTTTAAATAGAATATTTTAAATTGCCTTCATGTTAATACATTTGGCATCAGCTCCTGAAAATATCCAAGTCCTTGATGTAGATTTGTTACTATGGAGGGGGCGGAAGTCATCGAATTTTGCATTTAATTAATCTTTTGAGGAATTGTCAATTACAGACGGACTGCATTTGGAATGGAAGTACCTCTAAACACAGCATTGCTAACCCTAAAACCTTGTGCTCATTTCTTTGAGAGGTTACCCTGCAGTGCAGGGTAACTCCTCATGCAAACTGCCTTTTAAAATAATGCATAGGCCCAGCAAGATGTGGGACAATTTCATTCGCTTGATATGAATTTAAAGCCTTATCGAGGTAGCCGACTACTGTACTAAATATGAATGAGTATTCTAAGGGAAATCTGCTTTAGTACAATAGAAATTCATTTTGGGATGGACTAAAAAATACAGAACTACAGGTCGATTTAGTAAATAGTTCAGTTGAAATTTTTGAGCAGGTGGATAGACAGCGTTGTTTATGGATTATCACTTTCAGCAGCCTAAACCAGGAATAAGATTTTATGCTTAAATTTCATAGACGCCTTTGAATTTGAAAGTTTGAAGGCCTGTTAACTCAAATTTTACCAGCTTTATTGAAATCGTTTAAACAGACATAACCAAGCCCAAAGAGTAGTGATTTTTTATAATCTCTCGTTTTGCAGGTGGTAACAATCTACAGTTCTCAGTAGGTCTGATGGTTTTCAGTCCTATGCCATTTTCTGCAACAGTTGTAACCCACCATGTCAGTTAACTGTTTATGACAACCCACCACATCAGTTATGACATGATCAGTTAGTAACTGTTGCTGAGACAGAATTGAATTTCAGAAAAATAACGTTGATAAAACTTTAGATTTATACAATGTCCAGTGCGTTATCCTGTTCCCTTCTCGGTAATAACTTTTGTGTAGGATGCTAGAGGCCTGGCTATAGCTAATGATGTCTGTATTTTGATGTCTTCCTTGTATGTAAAAGACCTAATTTTCTACAGTTTAATTAACCAGTATTTTGTCCTTCAGGTGATCCGCAGCCTGAAAGTTCTTGCAGTACAATAATCTACACCTTTTAAAGAAGAAAGTACTCCACACATTTTAAAGAAAGTAATTAACACATTTTAAAGAAGAAAGTAATTACACATTTTTAATGAGATAATCCAAAGCAGCTGTGTATATATGTAATAAAAGGTAAGTGTTTAAGAACATGAATAAAGTCTCATCCTATTAGTAACTGGAAAATGAATGATGAACTTTTTTCAGAAATGTATATAACTCATTTAGATAAAAATATTTTCCTAATTCAGATTAACGCTTGAACCCTGCTGGTTGCAGTAAAATTTGCATCGCAATTAACATTGACTAAAGCTGTGACTAAATAGGAATTCAGTGATGTCCCAAATGAAATGATACAGATGTTCTACACTGATCTGAAAGTACCTGACACATCTGTGACTATCATAGTGATAGGGTCCAGGTATAGCTAATTATACCCTTTTATTATCTTGGCTCTTGTTATTTCAGAAATTCCACAGTTGGCAGCGAGTGGAATATCAAACAGTCTGGAAGAGTATTGCAAGAATCTACTATGGCCAACGTTCTTCAGCACCATTTTTATTATTTAAACTTATATACTTTAATCACTTCATAACTAGTGGTATTAAAACTGTTAAATATCAGCAATTAGTTGGTTAAATAACATAGCTTTTAGCCTAATAGCAGCTTGTAATAGCTCATACAAGTTTCATAAGTGGTTTTTACGCATATTTCTTACACATTGTAATGTGTTAAAAGGTAGTTCAGTATATTTTGAAATTAAGCATCCTTTCAGTTTAATATTAGGCATGGATGAGAATAATTTGTATACATAGTTTATGTAAATGTCCTATTAATTTGTCAGCAATCAGGTGGCTTAATGTGTTTCAGGGTACACAGTTCTTTATCTAAATATGCTATCAGCTTAATATCTAAACCATCGTAGATCAGGACCATCAAGGGACAGTGATTAAATTGGGATGCTACTTAGCTTTTATGATAGTTATCATTTAATGAACTATTACTATTAAGCTGTTCCATGTAAGGATCCCAAGAAAGGGTTGAGTTAGGTGAAAATTGGAATAATCTTTAGTGCAAGAAACTGGATGCCGTAGTGTGAAAAGACTTAAGGGAATTGGTGGAAAGTAAATGGGAGATAGTACTTAGTAGTCGTTAGGCTTTCCATATAACTTTCCCTACGAGTGACTGTATGAAGCCACTTAATTAGCCATGTAAAGTATAGGTGTTATCGAGACACTTGTCAAATTTTGAATAATTATCAAGAGCGAGATTTTAACTTGGAAGGGCTGTCTTTGCTTAAAACAGTCATTCCAGTCATGTTTGTACTTATTTGCTACATGCATTAGGTCTTAAAGTAAATAACTTGAGAAATCTGCGTTTGCTCGTTTCGAGTTACAGGTTTTGTAAGCTTAAAACTCTCGATGCTGCGGTGTCTTAGACACATGAAGTACAGATTAATTCTTTTGTAAGTTAAGGTTAGAAATCTTTCTCCAGAGACCTGAGTGTACACCTGTTACATGCAGTTTCCATTGAATGTCACTTTTCAAAGCTGGAGTGGATTTAGATACTGGGATCATTTTGTGATGTCAAATTGTAAATTTTTGTTGTAAAGGACTTCTGTATTTCTGCTTTTTTATCAGTTCTCAGTCTCTTACTCTTAATTTTTTTTATGGAACGTAACTAGGGTCTTTGTTAGTTGGTTCATGGCACAGAAAGGAAGAACCCATAATTCCACAAAGTTCTTTAGCAATATCTAGTACTGTAGAGTAACTCCTAGCTTAAACCATACAAGTTTGATTAGTTTCAAATTTGAGGACAATGAAGTAGACGAATGGTCCCCAGTGGCCCAAGTCAGTGAAAGTTTGAAGAAGTAGTAAGCCTTTGCAGCATTGTGACCCATAAAAACAAAGGTGATTTGAAAGACTTTAAAATTAGTACGATAGGTTAAACATTTTCTGCATCTCTCTCTCTCTCTCTCTCTCTCTCTCTCTCTCTCTCTCTCTCTCTCTCTCTCTCTCTCAAACTGTTTTTTTTTTTTTTATTCAAACTACTCATTGAAACACAAACACTCATTGAAGGGACTTATTGCATATTGAAGGGATTTATTCAAACTACTCATTGAAGGGATTTATTCAAACTACTCATTGAAGGGATTTATTCAAACTACTCATTGAAGGGATTTTAAGATCTTCGTTGAAGGGATTTATTCAAACTTATGGATTTATTCAAACTACTCGTTGAAGGGATTTATTCAAACTTTCAACATTTATTCAAATACTCATTGAGGTTTTATTCAAACTACTCATTGAAGATTTATTTGAATGATTTTGAGGGGATTTATTCAAACTACTCATTGAGGGATTTATTCAAACTATCATTGAGGGGCAAACTGATAAACTTGTATTTATTCAAACTACTCATTGAAGGGATTTATTCACATCTCCTGTACAAGCTTGAGCATATAAATATCTTCCAGATTCACCACATAACTAGGGAGCTAAAACATTGCACACTTCGACACTTGCACTGAATCAGCAGTTCTGCTCGTCTGCGAACTTTGGGTTCTAGTAAAGTATCTGTACATTGACATTTCTCTCTCTCTCTCTCTCTTAAACTGTCTTTTTTTTTTTTTGAAGCAACCTCAGCAACACACACTTGCAACACTCAACATTCATTGTGGATTTGCGATGCAATATGCACTCAAGAATCATCATTACATTCTAGGCATCATGTAGTACAGAAAAACTTGCACATGCAGGCTTTGCTGAAACCTCTTGATGCGTACTACACAAGTACTAACTACAGTACCACTCTTAAGATCTTCTCTTAATTTTTAATCTTGAAGAACCTCACTTTTAACATTCTTAGCTTTAATTGTTCCATGATAACTTAACTGCATGTGGATCTTAGGGTGTCATGGTATAAAATTGTTGCAAAACCTTTAGTGAAAAGTTGTTCGTCACAAAATTCTTAAATGAATTCTGAGGTTTTGTCGTTAATTTTAAGTGATTGGATGCCTTTTTCCATGGCTTTTAAGTTGCCGGTTGCATCTTGGTTTTGTGAAGGGAGGCCTTTTGCTCGAGGTGGTAAGGACAGACTGAGAACTATTACAGTAACTTGAACTGAACTTTCTAGATCTGGTAGTTTATAGATGACTATGAAAAATGCTTATTAAGGGGATGAAAGTTGAAGTACAGAAGTCCTCATATGTATATATTTATAATGTATATATTTATACACAGTTTATAAAAAAACTGGAGAAATTTAAAATAAATGGACTCCCTTGGAGCCAGCATTGCAGTGCCCAGAGGAAGGAGTCCCCCAGCAGGAGGTAAAGTCAGTTATCAGCTTGAAACCGATTCAGAGAACAGTTTTTCCAAAGCTGACTGCTGATTGCCATGATAAGGAAGATCCCTTATACAGTACTTGTGTTTTTCCACCCACGTGTATTCCCATTTTCTCGGTTATTTGGTGAAAAATGTTGTCTCTGAAAGAAAACTGGGCCACAGGAAATCCAAGGTTGGAGAGAGGTAAGGTGATAACTTGAGATAAGCCTAGGCTGACATTTACTTCTATGGCTGTGATTTTGTACTTTGGTGGGTGCTTTCCTGACACGTAGTCTTATGATATGGTGTTGCCTGTGGAATTTTACTGCCAAACTTTTGTACTTAACAGATGTTTAATAGCGAAAGAAACTTGAGTTCGTTTTCCCTGTAAATAACGTGCAAGAAAATCTACTTTTTCCAAACATTCAGACAAATGTTTTCCGTCTTCTTTTTGAGGTTTTACACGAGACTTTCAGTAAGTCTTCTTACGGAAATTGAGTTTTGTATTTAATCGATGAAACAAAAAGCAAGACATGGCGCTACAGTGTACATATTTTTGAACGTTTTACCCATTATGTAATCGACTTAAGAAGCTGACAGAATTCTTCCTTTAGGGTAAACATTTATTAGTACGGTTGTCTCCATTGACTAAAATAGTGTAGATAGAAAAATACTCCGTATGCACGACTTGAAATTATTTCTAAGAAAAATCTTATGGGGAACTTTTATATTTTAGTTGATCATTGGTTCCTTTTTTTCAAATATTTCGTGACAGAATTCACGTAAGTTTGGTCTTGTAATATGGTAAAATCTAGCTTGTATCACATATTATAATTTAAGAGCAGAATGTCATTTTGCTTTTGTGCAACGACTAGACCACACAATTTTTTATGGTAGTTACATACTTTCTATTGGGATTATTCATAAGTATTGAATATGACTTCTATCCCGCCAGATGTCTTAAAGTATAAACTTGCATAAATCAGATATTAACAAAGTTTGAACCTACAAGTAATCCTTTTAGTAGAGTATATAACAATAGTTTTAATTACGTTTCGGACACACGCTGCTTTTCAAAAGGGGGTACCAGCTTGGGGCTTATAACACCTTTTTCGCCTTAGCATGACATTACATTCGTGTATGTGAAATAAAGTAGGGATAAATACCGCAATGGTCTCTTTACGAGGCGCGTGAGAAACCCTACAGATTCATAACATGGTCAGTAATTACACAAAAATGGGTGCCCAAATATGAAAATCTGAGGTAATTTGATTGTTTTTAGGTTAACAGACAGACCTGTTTTGACAAAAGAAAAAAAGGAAATTTGATGTTAGAATGGCTGTTATACTATAAAGTACCTTGACAAAAAAAGCACACTGAATTTTGAGAGGTGAAACAAAGACTTCACTGTCGGTGGAATGAGTGAAGTGACCTCATTTTCGTGTCACCTTTCTAACTGAAAGGTTTAGTCATTGATATGAAGTCCTGTGAAAAGCTTTGTCAAATTTTGGATGAAAAAGAAACGATGGAAAAGTTAGTTGCCATATCCAAACATTGGTCATCAACCTTGAATTTGTCTTTTTTTGAAATTTACATAAGCTACTGATTGTCAGCTGATTGATACAAGGTGGTCACAGGTTTCTTCTGAAGGATTGTAGTTAAAATGAAAGTCGTTGGATAACTGAAATTGTTTGGTTTGTACAATTGAAAATTGTTGTTCTGCAGAATTGGAAGTTCAAGCCTCTAAATTATGAGGTAGTTATATGATGGTAGTGCAGTTTCGAGAAATTTTGAGCCTTGTGATATGTGAAATATTTAATTTTTTTTTATGTTGATAATGTACAAACAGTATAGATTTTTGTATTGCTCCAAAACAGTCTTGATGGGTTTTCCTGAGTTATGTAACTTGATTTTAAAGCTAATAAACCTGATTTTGGGTAACTTGCATTAAGTTACAGGTCATGATGTTGGTCAGAAATTTTCCATGTTTTAACACTGATGGGTAGTTAACCTCTGTATAAATCTGACATCTTGAAAGATAACAGTTGACAATATTCATACAATACAATACAATATTCATACAATATTAAAGTTGACAATATTCATACAATATTAAAGTTGACAATATTCATACAATATTAAAGTTGACAATATTCATACAATATTAAAGTTGACAATATTCATACAATATTAAAGTTGACAATATTCCTACAATGGTAAAGTTTGGCTATTCAAATATAATCCTTGCTATTCATACAATGCACAATATTCATACAATATTAAAATGTTGTCTTACAGTAGTTAAGTCTTGGAATGAGGATATTAAAGTTGACAAAAGAAATTTTTAAAGAAAATTCATACAATTGTTGAATATTCATACAATTAAAGTGGTATTTTTGATTTTTGACTAACTATTAAAGTTGACGATATTCATACAATATTAAAGTTGACGATATTCATACAAAGGATATTCATACCTTTATAAAAGTGTCTAATCTAAAGTTGAAATATTCCTACAATATTAAAGTTAAATATTCCTACAATATAGATAATTAAATTTAAAGTTGACGATATTCATACAATTTTTAAATGAATATTCATAAATGTCCTTATTCATGATGGTCTTTTCCATGTTTTGTTGGCTGGACAATCCAAAAGTTTTATGACAATGATGCATTGGAATATAAATTGAATTTACTTGGTGTTTACCAAAGCATTTTGCAGAAAATCAATGTTAATAAGTTAGGTGGTAGTTTTGATGCTTCTAACTCGTGATAGTGAATTTTGGTGTAAAGGAGCCCTTTATAATGTGTCTGTATTCTTATTTAGATAATTAAATGTTAGGTTGGTGATTTTTTTAATTTAAAATTCCTTAGATGACATTAGACAATGACCCACGGAATATAGATTGAATTACTGGTGGTGGGCATTTAGATTGTGTTAATCGGTTGTTCGGATTTTACCTTTTAGCTATTCTATTTTGATGTTAATAGTGAATTTGTTTGCTAGTACATAAGGTTTGATTTTTTAGTATTACTAAATTATTTTGAGAAATTTGGTGTTCAATAATTTATGAAAGTTGGTTCGTAAGAGATAAGTTTGACATGCATTTGTTGCTGATATGGTTTTAATGTTGTTTGCAGTTCATTATTATAATTAGATTTCAGTATTGTACTTGCGTGTGATAATTTTGGATCTGTTTGACAGTGATCAGCTATAAAATACCTTGTTCATCGTTATTAGTGCAAATGTTCTTGGTATAAAGTATTAGTGTAGGATATGTCAGTTGACGTCTGATTTCAGAATAAGTTTGTCAGGTGGGATTCAGGAAGTTTTTGTTCTTGGTAGATACCGTAGTAGTTTAGAATTTTTTTTTTTTTATTTTATGGTAGTTTTGGTTTTGGAGAGTGTTAGGCGGTGATGCATTAGATTTCAGGAAAGGTGTTCGTTCGTCATACTTCGTGATTTCAAGTCTTGTTATTTTTGCAATCTGGAGGTTTATCCAGTGGCACTTTGTATTTTGGGAGTTTGATCTAGTGTGATACTTTTTTTTTTTTTTTAGAATCTTTGAAATTGGGATGCTTTTTTCTCAGTTTTGTCCAGGAAGTGTGTTGGTTTATAATTTGTCTTTTGTCAATCTTATAAATCTTTGAAATTGCCTTTTTTGTCTGTAATTTATTCTTTGTCTTTCTGAAGACAATGTTAAATCTTTGAAATTGGGATTTTTTTTTTACAATTTTGTCCAGGAAGTTCATGTTTATAAGTCTTTGTCTTTTTGACAATCTTATAGTCTTGTGATGGTTTTTTACAATTTTGTCCAGGAACATCTGTTAGTTTATAAGTCTTTGTTCAAGACAATCTTATAGAATCTTTTGAAATTGGGATGCTTTTTTACAATTTTGTCCAGTTGTGTTAGTTTTTCTTTGTCTTTAACAAATAGAATCTTTGGTTATGTTTTTTAGTTTTGTCCAGGAAGTGTTAATTATAAGTGATGATTTTCTGAAGACAACCTTTAGTTTTGAAATTGGGATGCAGTTTTGTCCAGGAAGTGTTCGTTTATAAGTCTTTGTTTTCTGAAGACAATGATAGAATTTTGAAATGGTTTTTTTACAATTTTGTCAGGAAGTGTGTTAGTTTATACTTTGTCTTTCTGAAACAATCTAGTCTTTGAAATTATGCTTTTTAAATTTTGTCCAGGAAGTGTGTTAAATAAGTCTTTGTCTCTGAAGACAATCTTATAGAATCTTTAGAATGTTTTATATTTTGTCCAGGAAGTGTGTTAGTTTATAAGTTTTGTCTTTCTGAAAAAAGCTTATAAGTTTCTATGCTTTTAAATTTTGTCAAAAAGTTTTAATTTTTTGTCTTTCTGAAGACAATCTTAGAGTTTGAAATTGGGATGTTAACAATTTTGTAAAGTGCTGTTTATAAGTCTTTGTCAAGACAATTTATAGAATCTTTGAAATTGGGATGCACAATTTTGTCCAGTGTGTTAGTTTATACTTTGTCTTTCTGAAGACAATGTTATAGCTTCTTTGAAATTGGGATGCTTTTTTACAATTTTGTTTGTTGTTAGTTTATAAGTCTTTGTCTTTCTGAAGACAATCTTATAGAATCTTTGAAATTGGGATGCTTTTTTTACAATTTTGTCCAGGAAGTGTGTTAGTTTATAAGTCTTTGTCTTTCTGAAGACAATCTTATAGAATCTTTGAAATTGGGATGCTTTTTTTACAATTTTGTTTGAGAAGTGTCACTTTATAAGTCTTTGTCTTTCTGAAGACAATCTTATAGAATCTTTGAAATTGGGATGCTTTTTTTACAATTTTGTCCAGGAAGTGTGTTAGTTTATAAGTCTTTGTCTTTCTGAAGACAATCTTAATTTGAAATATTTTTGTTTACAAAGTTCATGTGATGCATTTTGCTAGTCTTGGTTGTGATGGTTTTGCCTCAGGAACATCCGTTAGCTTTGAAAATTCAGAATTCGAATTGTGTAGTTTGTGAGTCTGTCTCTTTCTCTTTGAACAAAAGCTTACGTTATGTTTTCTAGTTATGCATATGTTAATGGGTGACGATTTTAGCCAGACCTTTAGTTTTGTGTGCAACTTTGCCTAGGAAGTGTTCGATGCTCTGTTGTGAAGTATGATAGTTTTGGATGGTTTTAAGGTTAACATGTCCTATTAACTTGTAAACTCTAGTCTTATTAGCTTGAAATTTATTCTTAAGTCCATCGACTACTTACTGACTTAGAATGTTATGGGTGGCGAGTTTCAAAGCAGAAAATCAGCGCTCTTAAGTTTCTAGTTTTTAATTTCAAGAATTTATTTTTGGCCTGGAAGATGGGTGCACCAGAGTTAGGGAGTTGGCTCTCTGTAGAGTTTTAGTTCACGAGTTTTTCGGCTTGAAAGTCATAGGTTTGTGATAGTTTTGCTTTGTCAATTTGTCACGACGTTTGTTGGCAGTTAGTGACTTTTTTATCCTATAAAGTGATTAGGAGTTAATTGGGATTGTTTTTGGCTTATGAATTTATTTTTTGGCAGGTCATTTTTGCTTACTAGGCGTTTTATCTTAGAGATTTTTCCCATGTAGGTGTCCTAGTTTTGAGTTAGTCTTTTTCTCCGAATGTTAGTTTGTGCGTTTTTTGTTTAAAAAAAGGGTAGCTAATTTTTTCCTGGTTGGAGTTTTTAGGCTAGAAAGATTGTGGATTTGTAAGTTAAGCATTCAGTGAATGGAAAATTCATCTTTTTGCTTAGTGTTTGTTGGCCTACCAAGTAGTGTTAGTTTAGGAGTTTAGTCCAGAAATGGAGTTTTCTTTGTTTAAACGTCAGTTAGTGACTTGTTTTCACCAGAAAGTGGAGTTCTCTATAAAAAAGGACATAGTTTGTGATTTTTACTAGTTAGTGCACAAATCTTTTGCCAAAAAAAAAAACTTCCTTCTGGTTAGCGTTTTTATCTGGGAAATGTCAGTTCGATCTTGACTTTTGGTTTCAAAGTTTGTTGGAGTTTTTTTTTTTTTTTAGGAAGTCTCATTTCTGGAGTGTATTTTTGCCCAATGTCACCAGCAAGATTTGAGGTTTTGTGTTCTCTTGGAAATTTTCTATGTGAACTATGATTTCAGTAACTGGGGGAAAGCACAATTTAGTTACTGGAACAGGACTAGGCATAGGGGTTTTATATAGAATTGGCAAAAATGGATTTGACTATCATAATTTGTAACAAAAATTTTTAAATATTACATGACACTTTTAAAGGCTTTAAGAGCAAAGATTTTTCTTGAATCAATACAATACAAGGGCAAGATTTAATATCCTGAATAAAAAAAATTGACCTTGGAGGTTTGTTAGAGCATTATTTGACTGCGGCAATGATAGCCCTGTCGTAAAGGCCTTTATGAAAATGTAAATTTCATTCTGTAGTGATAATTGCACAACTGCAGTTTTAAGCTTCTTGGAGTCTTGCTGCAGTTAACTGTAAAACAGCCATTTCAAATTAATGGGCCTGTTCTAGCTTGCAACAAGAAGCATAACATTTTTAGTCCAGTTTAGTTAGAAATATGAAATAAGTTGTCTTGCTGGACAGTTTTGATAATCAGTACAAAGCTAGTGTGCAGTCTTAAGAAGTTGGAAGATTTGAGAAGGCATCCGAACTCCAAAAACACCCAAAAGAATGTTCCAATCAGGTGCTGGACATTCCTCTCTAATTACCTGGCAATGGTATGATTTTGTAGACGTTAATCACACACCCCCTAAAGTGGCCTGGTGGTCCACGTGCACGGTGAAGGTTGACGTTAGTCCGACCTGCTGTCCTGCTGGGGGAGGAAGAACTCAGGGCAGGAGGACATTAGCTTTGCACGTCTCCGACCATTTACCTGACTCAATCACTTACATTGAATGGTGTCCGGCTGTAAGACGATCTGTTTTAGGCGTTTGGGTCACTTGTCTGCTTTTGGGGAGACTGTGTGTGTCTTGGTGTAATTAAATGTTATTGTTGTAACAAAGACTGAAGGATGACTTGTAATAAATTGGAATTAAATAAGATTGATTAGCTTCTGTTTTATTTGCTTGAGAAATTCCTGTAACACTCTTGCTCAGAAAGACATCAGATATAGATAAATATTCCATGCTTTGCAGTTAAATCTTAGACGCAAATATGTAAGTTTTGAATTGAGTTTTGTTACTCCAGAATTTAGTTAATATTTTTGTGCATGAAATTTCAGTAGGCTAAGCCTTAGAACGAGCAGTCAAAGTAATATAAAATGCAGCTAAAATTTTAATATGCAAAAATGTAGAGTAAGCAAATGTATAGCTGAAATAAGGGAGGGCAGCGGAGATGATTTTGGAATATTGAAAGGAAAAATTTATTGTAAAGTACTGCCCATGTTCTATCAACCTTAACTTTATCAAGAAAGTCCTTTAGCCACGGAGTTTGATATCACAATCTTAATAAATGCATTATATCATCAAATTTACATAGAAGAAATTAGTGGGGCAAAGTTATTTGAATGAACGAAATCTAATAGAAGTTTTTAGTGAAAATTGCCTATCACACTTTAATTAAAATGTTCAAGTTAGTGGGAGTAATTTGAGAACTAATCTAAGAATCTGAAGCAACTGTGTATAGAGAATTTCCACACCGAATGGGATTTCATTGCAGCATATCTTGACTCTTGCATTTTTGTCAAATTTGATATCAAGCAACATTTTTGGTAAATTTGAAGTCAAAATGCTCAAAGTTGCTAAGCAACGGGCTGTGGGAAGTCCCTAAAATATGCAAAGTTTTTTATTCAACTCCGTAATGAAAAGAAATTTTCTAAATCGAATATCTAAAATGAGAGTTAAATAGCCATATCAATCAATATTTGCGAGTAAATCATCCCTTACGACTGCAAGTCAAGAAATCTATTTGGTAAAAATTCAATGTTAAATGGCAAATATGCTCGAAAAATATTTACTTTGGTTAATGTCTTTTGCTTATTGTTTTACAGTTTTCTATGATGGTTGAATGATAAAACCATTTTCTATAAGAAGACGAGCGAAATTCTTATGGTGCCTGAATATCAATGAAAACGGAAAACAATGTCGAAATGTATGTTATAAACCGTAGAATTTCTTGTATGTTATCCATAAGGGAAACGGACTTTTGGAATTTTCGGCCGTTATGCTTCGGAACGAAATTCTGGTAGTAAAAAACACTACAGGTTTTTTCACGCCATGTTTCAATGGACGCTACGTGTCGGACAAGCATTTACCCCAAGTACGAAATCACAGCCAATAAGAGTGAACGTAAGCCGAGGTTTGTCTCTTTGGTAATCTACCCCCTCCCCAGCCATGGACACCCTGTGCATAACAGTTTTCTTTTACAAACGAAAGGCACTAGCGTTCTTCACCAATAACATAGAAAATGGGAATACATTTGGAAAAGCATAAAGGGTATACAAGGCTCTTCCTGTCTTGGCAATCAGTTGTCAGTTGGAAAAACTACTTTGAATCCGTTTTGAAGCCGGTAACTGACTGGTTACCTCCTGCTGATGGTCCTCCCCCCCTCGGGGCATTGTAATGCTGGCTCTAAGGAGTAAAAAAAATTTTTTTTAACATGTACTTTGGGGCTTAAATAAAAGTATGGTTATATATAATGGCTTTTATTGTCCAATTTAATTATACAAATCCGTTACAATCGAGCACTATCGCATGTATTCACGGTAAACTCTGATCTTTGTGGGCTAAATTACACAATGTGTGAATGTAGAAAATGGTCCACAGTTCTTAGGAACAAACTTCAAAATGAATAAATTAGACTGCTCAAAACCATAAAATGGTTTATTGATGACGTCCATCACAAAAGCGTATCTGAACTTTTTCAGTAATAGTTCTGCGGCCCGATTCCCGCCATTCGCCGACCACGACAGGTTTCGGCCAGATAAGGGAAAAGTCGCCCTAAGCTATGTATGATCTGGTTAGGCCAGAAGATTGTCTATGTATAAGGTAGCCTACGTGTCCCGGTCGACGACTGGCGGAAATGAGGCCTGGACTAAGTTTTACCCTTATTTCATTGGTTTGTGATTAACATTCTTTTTAACCAACGTAGCATCACGTGGGACACTAGGCACTAACAATGCGTTTGCATCATCCTTTTGGTTCCTTGTCAAAACTTCTAGCCTTTCACTTGCCTCCATATCCCCCACCTTTCTTTAGTGTTCCTATCCAACAAACTGTTTTCACTGTCTTCAGCAACAATTAGCTGAAACTGGCCCAGCGACTGGATTAAGTCTAAACTTCACAAGAATGCTCATCACAATATTTAAATTATGCTAGTATGATGGGAGACAAAGCAGAGAAGGGCTTCGCAGCCTAATCTGTTATTTCAAGGACGTACTTTTATGGACAGTTTTCTATATAAATCATGCAAAACATACAAATCTATCCTGACCAATTGACATGTCTTGCAGTCATGAACTACATCAGTACAGGGCCATCTTACGGATTATTGGTCCCATGTCACCTTGAAACACTTAACCAGTTTTCTATAACCATGAGGAAACGCACTCTGCCTTCCACAGTACAGACTAACAATTAATCTACTCTTAAAATGCTATTGACGTACTATGGTCCCAATGATATTAGAAAATAAGCCCATGCGGATTTAGTCCTATTTTTCCCCTAATGCAATAAATTGTTACCCATTTTTCTATAAATTTAAGGTTTGGGCAAATTCGGTAAGTTTACTCGACATCTCAATCTCTACGAAACCGTTTGTACTGTTGTGAACAATGTGCCTAAAAACCTGACATTTCAAGCCCACAACAGTTAAGCTTTGTTTGTTTGCCTCCTGCGATGTACTTGTTGCGGTCCATTTACCATTATTTGTTCGCGTGATTTATCGCAAGTTAACATTTTAAGTTCCCTGCAGTATACCCCTTAATGGAGTAACGTTTATGGTTACGCCCGTCACAACTAATGACGTCATTGACGGGTAGACTGAACCATTTCACATTCTACCAGTCCTGTAAGTCAGGCACTTAAGAATTTGATTATGAACTTCTTTATGGCACCTTGGGTGTCTAGTTCAACATTCGGCAATGACCGTGGTAGCCTCTCTGCTTTTTCTTAGGGTTTACGCTTCTTTACATATTGCCCATAGGCTACAGAGATTCTAGTAATTTTTCCATAATTTGTGCACCTTCATTCTACAAAACCCTTCTATAGTCTACCATCTAGTGTCGTCTACCTAGAGTTTTCTTTCACTACTTTTTTTTTTGAATGACCTTCACAACTATCTTCAGCCAAGAAGGAAAGAAATATTCTTTATCAGTTTATAACATTACAATAAAACTAGTCTAAAACATGAGAAATGGAACATGCAAAAGAATGCATCAGAGTTTCACTACACAATAGAAAAATTTAAGAGATACAAAGCTTTAATGAGAGAGAGAGAGAGAGAGAAAAATCCCACAGGAAGACTCAAAACAGAACACTACCTCGTTCTCGCCTTCTGAGCTGCGTACCCAATCTGAAAACTATATGTAAAAAAATCTGTCAAATGTGCATATTCTTTACTCGATCCCCATGGACACATGGGTTGGCTACCTTCTAACCCATCGAAGGAACAAAATAGGGCCTGAAAAATGGGTTTCTAATACGTAAAGCTAGTAACAGGTGCTGGTAGGAGACAAGCTGAGGAGGAACTGTAATTAACAACGCAGACTGGAAAGTGGGAGACTTCATCGATGACTATAAACTTTGTCTTCGGTAGACGTAGAGGACAAAATGAATGATTTCAAGAGTATGACGGAGACCATTACAATAGTTATGAAAACAAGTGATAAATCCATGGGAATGGAGTTATTAAAAGCTTTAACAATTAATTTGTAACAGACTTTTAATATGGAAAAAAATTCTGAGAACTAAAGACAAAAAAAGAAAGAAAAAAAAAAAAAAATGATGAGAGATAACTAACGTTGACTCTAAGTGGCAGATGTGAACACGAGCCAATTGGGAGAGAAGAGCAAAGACTAAAGACAGCTCACAGAGAGTTCATAATTGCAAAAACCTTGGGAGTGAAAAACTTTCCAAAAGTACGTAGCAAGATATGCAGCCAAGTAGTTTACTACTCGGCAATGAGGCCAGGGCACACAAATCAATATTAGTAACGGGAACAACACATTACAAAGACCTGGTCAATGATCACAGCATCATAACGTTGACAAGTAACCTTACATGGCACTTACTACAGCAATATTCAAAAGTTGCAAAAACCTAGCAAATGCCTACTGTGGATAGTGTAAGCCCAAATTCCAATTATTAAAGATATGAAAATGAAGTAAATGAAAGTATTCAAGCAAAGATAAGTACAGGAATACCGAGCAAAGCTAGATAAAATGTGAAATCCGTATGAATAAGCACAACAAATCAATGATGACTGTAGCAATTCAATTGGTTGTAACATCCAGTACTAAGAAAATGGAAAAAAAATAAGACAAAAATGAGGCAATAAATTCAGAATGAAAGACGATCTTCGTGTAGTATATCCATAACTGAAGACCAATAATAGATACAATACCTGAAATTCATCTGGCACTGCAAACATCAGGTGGATGACTTAAACACACAATAAGGCAAGATAATGGACCTGCTACACACATGCACTCAAACACAAAATGAAATGAGGGATTTCCAATGAAAAGGTTTACCTGCTGCCTAAATACCGCTTTGCAATCTAAGGGTCAGAACTTGGGTCTCTTCTGTCTGAATTAACAATAAAACTTTTAAGAAATGGCAGGTTTATATAAAGAGAGAGAGAGAGAGAGAGAGAGAGAGAGAGAGAGAGAGAGAGAGAGAGAGAGAGAGAGAGAGAGAGAAATAGTAAATATGGGTTAACAAAACACATTCAAAATTTATTTTATGAAATAAAACTTAAATACTTTCCTACAAAAGCTCAAAACGAAATTCACACATATAGCACACTTTTCCATAATTTTCAAAAGCATAAAACACATTATCTAATTATATGGTGATCATGAAGAAAAACCAAGAACATTCATTCTGCCTTTCCAAGCTTGCTTGGAAAGAGCAAATTAACATAAACTTTATAACTTTGTGTTCCGTTTCTCATTCTTTCGAGGCTCAACAGTAACAATTACACAGTAACTCATATTGGATATATTAGACTCCATAATCACTTAAAAACATACAAATCTCTTACAACTTTATACAACTGGCCACTGACTCACTTATAACCAGTAACTTTACATTTTATTAAAACAACCCTTCAGGAAGTGTTAGTGAAAAACTTCAACATTTTTCTTTGCACTGCAGTGTGATGAATTCCCCTTCCCACCTGAAATATTTTTCGAGTGCAGGGGTAGACTCAACAATTTCACTTTGGTTCCAAAAAAGGGATATAAAAAATAAACAGCTGCCATGAAAAGGCATCTTTGGGAAAGCACCATGCAGAAAAGAATTTTATTTCTACATGGGTCTTAGGAGGGTATCTGAATTTCATGTATGCAATTTGTGTGCATCAATGATTATGCCTAACAATTTTGAGGTTTGGTTAATAGGTTATCATAACGTTTCTAAAATTTTAGCTCCAAGTTGTAGTTCACTTTCTGTGTCTCTTTACAAAATAGGATGGCTTTCGTTTTTCCTATAGAAGTGGAATCCTACAGATGATCTGTCTGTTTTTTAAGGCAATATTAAGATTAAACTGAGCATGCCCTAGGTTTGAGTCATTGTAATATATAGCAAAATCATAAATGGAGGGCCATCTGACCTTGGAAAGTCAAAACTGTTTTATCTGCTTGACTGATTGGGAGCAGTGGCTGGATTCAAAACACGGAAATGAAAATAGCAGCAACAATCTGGATAAAGCATAGACAGATCAATAAAATACTGGCAAGAAGCGTATAAATTTGCAATGCCAGTCAGATCAGTGTTACCATAAGCAGCAGACACTGGCACAAAGAAAACAGAAGAGAAGGGGCCAGCAAAATGACAAAGCTTTAAGATTGAACTGCATTTGGAAGACCTTGCCCAAGCGAGGAAACAAGGGATGATTAGGCTCGAATACAGAAAATTATGATCTCAGTGCTATGGTTTGGTCATATGATGAAGAAAGAGGAGAGAAAGCACGGTGATATGGGAGGATGTGTTCAGACTTTGGCCTGTGCACTATACTGCCCGACAGGCAAACACTGTTCCGCCGTTCCACTAAGTGCGAAAGTATGGAGCCAAGAACGATGCGAGCAAACTGCTTCAGAAGCGACAGAAAATATAAACAGCTGGAAGTGATCAAATGGACAGGGCACATGCTCAGGCCGGAAGTGCAAATCCAAAAACTCTTTGACATTACGATGAAATACATTTATTCTGCCTTCTTGACAATGGTTTAGCTAGAGACTAAAAATTTTCAATTCTCAACTTTTACACTGATTTTGTTTTTGAATATAAAACCTATAATTCAACATGACAGCCAAATTCATTTGTTAAAAATCACACACAGCATCTAACACTCCTTTAGGTTTAAAATACCATGTAACTTCCAAATGAAAAACATACAGTTCTCTCATAAATACAATTTTATAATTACTCTATATAGCTAAGTATCTTTATCAATCTTAATTCTAAATTATTTATAATTTGTTTAAAATCCAAGAGAATGAAGCACAAACTGTTATTTACTTTACTGATGTCTGCAATTAAGAAATTAAACTACTGACACTAACATAACTTCTTCAGCTCTGAAGTTGGACAAAGTTTAAATTCAACAAGTAAAGCATAAGTATACATGTATTACTAACAATTTGCCTGCCTCATTACCCATTTTTTATGTGATTAAGACCATGGTGAACGTTTTTGTTACTCTGAATACTGCCTGACAACAATATTTCTTTGTAGTCTAAGATCTACAACAATGAAAACATTCTTACAAAATATTTGTTTATAGGCTAAGCACTATGACAATGTAGCAAATATGAATTAATCTACAAATAGCAGCTTTACAGAACTAAAAATACAAATTTACTTATTAATCTCATTATTATTACATGGAAACAACCCTTTTATTTTCACTTGTCCCTATACACTCTGATTAGGAGGGCGTAGTCGATTTGGCTGATCAGATGATTACAATGTTGCAACTCTATTTTGGGAAAAATGTTCGAGAAGCAATTGGTACCAGTGTACCCACTATGTGAAATAGAATATTTGCATCATTGTACCATTGGTCATCGAGTGAGTAACCCAAGACATGATTTGTGCCCTAAGGGGATTCATTCTTTGGTACTTTCATCCAAAAGGTGTATGGTGAAATATTAAAGTCTCGCATGACAAAATGAAAGTAAGGTTTTTATTAGACCTGGAAGAAATGGAAGCAGTGGAAGATGTATATAAAAGACTAACTAATGATGAAATGTTAGTCAAGTGCCTTTGTGGTAAAACCCAAAATCCAAACGACCATGTACATAGTCGAGATTGGAGAATATGTCCAAAACAAAAGAATGGGTTATGAATCATGTAATTTATATCCATTGGTTGGACTTTCCTACACCATGATATTGGATAAATGCCTAAAAAAAAACGAAGAAATTGATAAAGCAATAGAGAATAAATGTAGAGTGAAAGTCACCATAGACAAGAGTTATTCTCCAGGGGCGTACTATGTCCACAACAGCTGGAGGAAGCCAGCACTTAAATGTCAATAACTCAAAAGTAAGAAAAAGTGAGTTTTCACACTTTAAATTGAAACTGCTTCATTAATTTTAATACAGTTTTCAAAATCCTTGCTGCATTGTATTTGTCTTAGTTTTCTTAATCTGCAAAGAAAAAACTTACTTTTTTCAATGAAAATGAAAAAAAAAAAATTTAGTTTCTCCTATATACTTTCTTGGTAACAGAATGCTTTACTGCATTTTTTAGCTGTAAATTCAGAAAATTACTTAATCTAAAATATTTTTGGAGTAGTTTGCAAAGGTTTACTGGTATATTAAAATCATTCTTTTTTCTCTCTCTATTCCGGAAATAACTTCTCTGCTAGGACCTTAATTACATTTTAATAGCATCCTAAAATAAAATTTTCAGTCCTATTTATAGACCCTAGGTCTCTCTCTCTATCTCTCTCCTCAAAAGTCACTTCGGTGGTTTCATCCCCTGCTCATTATCCCAGTTTCTCTCCCAGTGCTGAAAGTTAAGGCACAAACAAAAATAAAAGGTCCGTAACTTGTATGAATTTACATGAAATAAATTGCTAAGCTGGTCTTGTAAAAAGGTAGGTAGGGAGTGAGATGGTGGGGGGGGGGGGAGGCAGCAATGGAAAAATTCAGATGAATCTCTTCTAACTATCTTGAAGCATCTTGGAAAACTCCAGCGTGAACCGCAGAACCTGAAACAGGATCATAATTTAGTATAAGATAAACTGTCATCTTCAAACCACTCTAAATGATTTTTCGAGATGCTCGAATACTCAAGTATATACGGTAGTTTTACAAAGGTCACAAGATATTAATCCACAAATGCAAACACATCTGAAGTTTCTTCAAGACTCTCATACAAGAGTTCTCTAACATACACAGTTTTAATTACTCAGTTTTAATTACTATCTATTATTTGTATTGGTTCCATTACTAGTACAGTATACAGTAATTCAACCAGACCATTTGACCCTGTTTCTAACATCCTAGGGAGCTAACCTAAAGGTACAATGCATCATTAAAGAAATTGGACAGCTAAGGCTTAACAGGTCTGAAGGTCATCCACAAGCGTCAGAAGCAAGAACAGGTCATTAAGCTGTCCCACAAAGTCTTAAGGATTAAGCAAATACAAATCAGCGGCACAACTAGGTCCAGGAATGGAGCCTGGTAGTGCTGCTGATTTAGCAGGTAAACCTATGGGCCTCCCAAACCTCCCCACCCATCCTCGTCCCTAGCTAACAGAGAGGGTAAGGCCTTTTTTGCCAATGAAACCTATCAAGGCATGACCGGGCTTGAACTTGGGACTAACACACTATAAGTTTCAGGTTAAACTCTCATTTCTGCCACACTGGGCAGTAACCAACAATGAAGATGCTATGGAGGAATAAAGGAATAGTCAGTATGAGAAGCTAAAATTAACCTTATTGATTATGGTGTGTTAATACCTTGAACTGTTTCTATTCCTCCTTCACTGACTACTTTAGGAGTTCTCTAGTCTTAATCTGTCATCTCTGATGACTAAAACCTTCCTACTTTCACGAGGCAGGTTTACTGGAGCCTTGATGCCTTAAGGTATGACCTCCTGGGTTTCCTGTTCAACTGAAGCTCTGTTACTACCAAAAACTAATCCCCTTACGTGATCCAACTCATTTTATTTCTCAAGATCCTTGGGTTAGCCATGGCGTACTCAGTCATTTCGTGCAAACAATAGCAATGTTATCTCGTGCAAACAACAGCAATAACCTGTCATAATAGTACAAATTTTGCATGCTTCAACTGTTTCTTTAGATCCAAGGTGTCTGATCACTATACATGACATTTCTAGTCTCTTGCTGGATCCAGCTTTCCCTGTAATAAAAAAAAAAAACTCTTAATTTTGTAATTTGAAAAAAATCATCAATATTACAGTACAGTAATAACTAATAAAATAATGATGATTTAGGTCAAGCTCTTCAGACAGAAAATGGTGGAAGCATTTCTATCACAAAAGATAAAACACATTCAGCCTAAAAGAGAGTAAGCATACAGTTTTTCTCAAACAGAGCACTCCCCACTGTAAAGAGAGCCTCTGAATTCCAACAACTGTGTTTTCCTTCTTAATTCAAAATGCTTGAACAACATGGAAGGTTTGCTGAATCCAAGTTTCACGGCACTGTTCAATTTTCTTCCCAAGAGGGAGGAGCTATCATTACTACCGTATTATCATTAGTTAATTATTCTAACCAGACCACTGAGCTAACTTATTAAATTACAGCTTCAAAAGTTTTATAGATTCTGACAATTTCATTAATTGCATTTCCAAACTTGACACTTGTCAATTACATTTGGGACATTCACACAAGAAAAAATGTTTAACTGTTAATGGTATGCTAGTCTGTACATACATGGACTGGATCATTCAGGCTATCTTTGTCAGCATCGATCAACCACAAATGACCAATTCTGAGAAAAGACAAAATTACCTGTGTCTGTCGTTTCTTTTGATATGATGAATTCCTTATTACAATGCTGGGCTTGGTACGTTTTTTTCTCATTATGGTCGTTATTCTGTATACATTTATTTACTTATTTATTGATTAAAATCTTTATAATCTCTACTGGGAATATATACCACATGATCCCGTCAAAGTAGTTGCAGCTTTGGCTGCTGTACTGGCTTTATTTTCCTTCTAATGCCTACAAAAGCAGGAATCCAATATATTAATACATTTTTGCCAACTTTACAATTTGTAGAGTGAAAATTTAATTTGTTGTTCAAAGGTATTTTTTGGATTGTGAACATAAACAATCAGGCCTAATAGTGCTGATCAACCTGTTCCATGAAAACCCACCGCCTATACGCTAAGGATCTGAGGACCATGCATGCACCAAGCAAGTGAAATATTGTTAGAAGAGCTCAGAGTAGACCTGGTGTCGAAGAAGGGTACTGAGTGGGCTCAGTGAGACCAGTGCTAACCTGGCTAACAACAGACGGATCACCCAAGGGTGGCCAAATGCTGCCACCTCTCTGAGACTGGGAAGAGCACTTACTGGAATTCTTACAGGACTTGAGACAGGCCATCAAGGTTTTCCCTTCTTAAAAGATAAAGACAAACAAAACAAGGAGGTGGGCGAGGAAGAGGAGGAGGGAAGAAAGCTTGTAATAACCCTCCTTGGCCTTAGCCTCGGTTTTATTCTCCTTTGAAGGTGCAGCCATAGTTGATGCAGCTGGGGTACCTTCCACAAAAATGATGTCAGACACTAAGAGCTTAACAGCATTGAGCTACTAGAGTTTGCTGCAATAGCAGACTCTAGCAGTCGACATAGTAAGAGTAGTTGTATAGATCCCCCACCTCCAAGCTGAGAAAGGGGTGTTGGGGGAGTTGGGGGTTGCTTGGCTTATCTCCAGTACCAAAAACTTCCCAACAGCACTTAAATTTACCTCTACAACAGAATATCTGATGGTGGGGAGCCACCTAAACAGAGGGCATGAAGGTTCATAACGCTCGCTAAAACCTCTCTCACCTCTGTCAAAGACATTATTTTCTTGTAAACAAAATATTTGAAACAAAAACACAAGTTCAACTTAGAAGTCATTAGTCCCACAGCAAGACGTCCAACCATTCCACCATTCACCACCCAACATGATTTAACCCACATTGCATTGCTACCTAGTTCAATGGCCATTTCCAGATTATGCTGAAGGTTGCTCCTACATAATAGGCTCTGAGATCATTCTTACTGTAAACCACAATCATATTCTGGAGTGAGTGAAAAATATGGTTGTGTATAACCTAACATAATTGGGGGTGGCGGCTGGACCCCTACCTATCCTAACTTGAAATAAATTCTAAATTTAGGATGTAAATTTAATAAAACAGGTCAGGACCAACTAAACTAACTTAACCTCAGAAAATGGGTCCATTCTTGGCTGTGGGGATTTCTTGCCCCCGGTGGACCCCCCACCAAAAATCAACATATAGTTCACTCAGGTCACACTTGGTGCATAGGTACAACTTTGAAATGTCTGTAGTACATCTTTACCTTATTCAGAACAAGAACTTTAGAAAGTGTCATGGAGACAGAATACACCTATGTATTTCACTAGTTTTGTGTCTTCCTTCCAATGTAGTCATAAATGCTTGCATATGGGAGCCAAGTGATTCTTATAACTCCAGACTGCAACTAAAATGTGAATGACAGAAATGTTCAAAACACTAAAAATTTTGTGTGGAATTTGCAACAGGATGAAATAATCTAACAAACAAGAGTTACATGTCTGCACCTATGGAGCCATGACTGAGAACTGAAGCTTTTTCAAGCAAGACCTGGGCTTCAAAACCCCAGTTTACTGGTGAAACTTAAAACACAAGAACCAATTAAGTTTCACGATTATCCAGTTACTCACATTTCCAAATGAAAATAGCAAATACTGAAAATTCTCTAGCTATACAAGTTCCGAGACAAAAAAAAAAAAAAAAGGCCCATTCACATGAACATCAAAACTTAAAAATTTTTAAGCCTGAGTGGGTAACAATATTCAGTGGGAATTATCTCAGTAACAATGGATTCACAAGAGATTTTAGTATGCTTTCCATGCTATGCATATTAAGGAGACTTCAGAACAAAGCAAAAAGCCCCAACATGGTATTAAACAAAAAAATCCAAGCTCTTGTTTATATTCCCACTAGAAAACAAGGCTTACTTGCACTTAGTTTTACACAGCCTAAACTACAAGCATTTAATCTACAAATACTGTCATGCAACATCACCTAAATGCATTTCCCAACTAAACTGACAAATTGTGAATTCTAATTTGTTAATGTAACAAGTTTGAAAAAGTCATGATTGATAACAGAATACCTGGTATTTATATGAAAGCATCACCAAAAACTGTAATAACCATTAAGGGCCATTACTGCTGGGAGTTTAATATCGCCATTCTAATGTTCAAAAATACAACTCAGTGTGAATAATAAGCATTGTATATCCTTTTTTGCTAAAACTGCTGAGGAGTTGTGATTTCCCTGGGTTGTGGCTCACATAAAAGGATATCAAGGATATATCAACAACGATACATACTAACTCACCTTTCCCTTAACCTAGGATTCTAAGTCCTTACCCTGGTGGGTGGGTTTGTCCTGGTAGACCCTCAACAAAGCATGCATAGCAAGGGCATATCAAAAATTTTGTTTTGCAGTATTAGGCCTACCTCACTTTTTTTTTATCTAGTTTGTAAAAGCACACAGCATATGCTCTGTTGGGACAAATTTGTAGTATGGCCATTTTTATTACACCTAGCCCACAATGAGTTGATTTGGCTAAAGCCCCACATTCATTTTAGATCATCGAATTACTGTAACCTGTTCCCCAGCAGTCGAAAACATAAGACACTAACAACACAACATTAAAAAACTGGACACATTGCTGTACAGGCTTATGTCCCTATAGGCCTAGCAGCCTGTAACTTTTGTCACAAAACAAAACTTAAAGCCTCACAGTGCAAGTGTCCAACTAAAACACTGGATCATATATTCATCATGCATACGGAGGGGTAACAGCTTACTTTGGGGGAAGTCCAGGTGAGGGGAAGGGCCACCCCAGTATTAGGTTAAGCAAAGGTGTGCTTAGTCCGTGCCCCCTCTGAAATTCCTACTACAGTTATGGGGTCCCCTAAGGCCTGACCATGTGACACCCATCTCCAAATCAGCTGCAAATGTATTTAAAATAAGCACATAAGCCTAATGCCTGTTTTGCACAGGATCAGCAAGTTCATTGGTATCATAAGTTTATATTGTTAATAAAAACTTACAAATACTGTAGTGCTCTCTTATGAAATAGGCCTAGGCCTAGCCTAATACGATTGCCTAAGCATATTAATAACCTACGTTGAGTCTGGTCCAATTTTTCGAGTAGGTCTAGTCTTGAAATGGGCTTATGAACACTACCCTACCAATACAACCATAGGCCTAAGCCATCTAGTGGTGCCAAACTTAGGGGTTCGAAACTTGGATCCCCAATATTAGTCTAGCAACAATTGAACCTCACAAACTGGTCTTTCTAATATCACATTGAAGCTTCAGTATTTATCTCGAGAACCAAATCGATTTTACTGCCTTACAAACCGTCTTTCTTAGGGTGGAAGCCATATTGGATAAAACAGGAAGCACTACTTCAACGTCTTACTGTGATGACCGTTAACCCGAGCGGACAAATGAACTTTTATAGACAACGTATCCTAATGTTTAAAATCGTAACACACTTTAACAATAACTTGTCTGGTGGTATAATAAAGACCAACAATATTTCATATAGAACTGAATTGAATAAAGAATTTAGGCCAATGGCCAAGCACTGGATTAACATCGGGCAACAAGTAAAATCAAAACATTCAATTTCATCTTTAACATTTCTCATGCCCTCCAAACACATTCCAGTTCTATTTACCGTAAACTATTATTCACTGACAAATTGCAAAAGTCACTCATAAATAATCTTCTCAGGATAACTATGGACAACATTGCCGACTCGACAGTTTACTATTTAAAAACATCAGCATTACATCTCGGCCATTCACCTGTACCCAACCAAATATACGACTTTTTTTTGTCAAGAACATAAATAAAAATCAGCAAAACTTACATTAAAAAGCTACGACTTTTCTGTTTCATATTTCCGTCTTCTGGAAGTTCTGGTACGCCGGAACACTGACTAGGTCTATCCAAGGACGCAGAAGTAGTTTCAACTTTCAACCAATCGGAAACTTACACCTAAATGGCGTTGTACAGGCTTTGTATTGCTTCTTTTATAAGCCTAAAAGATTGTAAAGTAATATCCTACTGACTAAAAGAAAGACAGACCCGTATATATATAGTCTCTGGGAAAATTAAGTCTTCCACTGGGACTGTTTGTGGGACACAGAAATGAAATCTGTTTAAAACTGCTCTCAGTACCACCATCACCGTTTATGAAGTGCGGTATATAAGTAAATGATAATAAACAAATCATTATACAAATAAAAATAGCTGATGCATGATTCAATAAAATACACGTAATTCACCGGTAATATTTTCATTAGATATGGAAACTTTAACGGGAATACAAATCAAAAGACTCATTTTCTTTACGTACTTTAAAACCCAAAACCATATTCCGCTATATTTCAATGAAATACACAAATATATTAAAAAAAATGTGAGATGATAAATAACTGTAGCCTACAGGCGCGGTAATTTTCATCTAAAACTCAGTGCTTGGTTTTGCCCGGTTTACTATGAAATATAATGACACGATTGCAAAAGAATGAAACTTTTGCTTATTTAACCAGCTGCAAAAATACGTCACCTCTGAAATATTCTGTAATTTGCTGATCACGCACATACACAAACATAATGAGCATATAAAACGGGTTATAATGGGAGTTATATATATTTCGCTCGATAACTGCATTGGTGGCTATATACGAGCAATATTTAGTTTTCAATTGGTTTAGCTTACTTTGGTTGGGAATATCGGGTTGCTAACAATAACATCACAATAATGCGGATAAAATCATGACCCCTTTCTGACCTACTAAATCTTAGTATAGACCTATTGTTAGAATCACACTTAATATAATTAAACTTTACAAGGACCACTGTCCTCATCGTTGGAAGAAATAAAACTGGATGAAAATTACGAGGTCAGATTTCTTTATATATTCAGGAAACTACCCAAACTTCGAACTATTTGACCATTCTACTTTGCTGTGGTTATATTGCCCATCTGACGTTCATTGGGGGTATCAATCATGGGTCATCGAGATCAGTTACTTGGCATCCAATCGCTCTATGGAATAACAAATGAGATTTTTCTTGGGAAATAGATGGATTTTATCTTTTCTGAAATGTTAGAAGGTTTGTTCCCATCCATCTTCGCTTAAGAGTTATGTCATTGTCAGTTTACGATTATATTAGGTCTACCTCTGGTATGGTGTGTTCAGGATTAAGCATTAGATAACTAGCAGCTTATTTGACCAAAGATTAGACAAAATTAACGTCCTTAATCCACCACCGGTTGATGGAAATAAATCTAATATTTGGCTTCTAACTGTAAAAAAAAAGGGCGAGTTTCTCTTTTTGTATTTGTATACTACAGTTCAGCTATATAGAGAAGATTGTCGTAATTAGAGCATATTACTCACTACTACCCTCGACATGGAATTACTTTCAATATCTATATATAGTACTAAAGGGAAACCTTACCTTTCTTCGTAATGTGTGTGGTAGATTCCTATGAAGCTTTCAACTGCTTTCAATGCATAGGTAACTCTGAAATCATTATATATCACACACACGAATATTTCATAATTTTTCCGTTAAGCAAACTGACTTATATTATTATATTATTCTGGGAATCTTGAGAAAGTCGAGCAAAACTGTTTAGATCACCTGGGTAATTCACTGACAACTGACAACCACTGACCTTCTTCGAGTTCCTTGTGTGGAATAACTGAAGCAATACTTCTCTTGACGTCATATTATGACAACTAAACAGCCATTCAGATTTTCGGGTGTATTTCAACACTACGTTGTTTGTATTAGAATAGTTTAAGCTACGAGTGGTTGTCAATTATTAAAAGAGACCCCGAGATTGGCCTCAAAAGAAAACTAGATCGAGGTGAATTCTGTAATAACAGATTAGGCCTAAGCCTCTGTCAATAGGACGCCGTCAACAAAGCACAATTAACAAAGACAGTTAGTTAGTTAGTTATAAATGATTTGTTTAACCAGACCTCTGAACTCTTTTAGGGTTCTTCTCGGGCTGGGAAAAAAAGGGGGGAAACAGTACTGTACTCTCCCATTACTGGTGTTTTGCAATTGTGCTGCAACAATTCCGCTCCCAAATAACCCTTCAACATCCACAAAATAGGGCCAAGAACTCACATGGGACAGTTTATCCTTATCTTTCTCCTTGAAGGGCAAACATGTATTTTGTTGCATAACATTATTGAATTGAATTGTTTGAAGTGAATATAGAGTTTAAGCCAAAGGCCAAGCACTGGGACCTATGAGGTCATTCAGCGCTGAAACGGGAGATTGACAGCAAAAGGTTTGAAAGGTGTAACAGGAGGAAAACCTCTGTTGCACTATGAATCAATTGTTAGGAGAGGGTGGAAGGATGGAAGAAAGAGAATATGAAAGGAAGTACAGTAAAAGGAACGAAAGTGGTTGCACAGATGGCACTATCCCCCTACGGAGACACATCATTATTGAACTACCAAAAGGTGTTCTGATGAAACTGATTGAATTGCAAGACTGATAATAGCGTCAAGGCATTTATATAAAAAATATAGTTTTCACCCAGTCAGTGTACACCATCAGCTGATTGGCAGGTAACGACTGCATTTGGAATATACTCACACGATATTCGTGCAAGGCAAGTAATTTAAGCATTGATTATTTCATTGCCATGATAGAACTTATTTTACATAGGCAGCCACTAATGTAAACTGCAGCAGAGGTTTTTCACCAGTTCACCAAGTGAGCACCGACTTACCTGTACAAATGCAATCAGTCAAAATTAATCGATTGGCTGCACATACTGCTTGGCCCTTGAAATAATGTAATGTTTAGATCACCACACCAGTATTTAACTTCTAAGTGCAAAGCCTACAGTATGCTTATTTTTAAGGTGAATTACACTTTTGCAAATTAATTAGCTTTGTTTTATAGTAAACATTGGCAAAATCACATCATCTTGATTAATGGGTCATCAGTGGTCAGATTATTAGCCTTGGATATAAGCAGCTTACCAAATTCGTTTGAAAGCTTTAGAATTTTGACTAAATACTGAAAAACTTTGGTGGTTATATATCAGAATTATTTCCACATCTCACCATTAATGCAGTTAATTCACATACCTTCTTAAACACCAGAAACAGCAGTACTATGGGTTTTTTTTATGCAAAAAAATACTTTTGCACGAAATAACTCAAGTAGTTTTTGATCAAACACCAATAAGTTAAAACAGATGGCAGAAAGCCTTCAACTTAACCATAAGCTTTGCGAGTCCGACTTCTGATGTCACCCTTCAATGTTATTGACAAATGGCAATTCCACATGATTCAAAGCCTAACCTATGCTGCATATTACACTTTACATTCAGTTCAGATGTATTGGCAAATGTCATTTTGAAAAATTTAATCCGGAAAAATCCATCAGGATATGTAATAACTTGACAAGTTACTTTATTGCTTCAATGTGTTCTTTATAGAAAAAATACCTCAGTCCAACTGTTTAATTTCTTTTGCTATAGGATTCATCATACCACAAAGCCCGGCATTTAGTAAGCACACCTGATTTTAAGAGCTATTAAATAATCATCAGAAGGAACAGGTGTTATTTGATCTAGTCATATTGCAGTTTTAGCTGTTGTATCAACATCTCCATTCTCACTGCACCTATATATGTGTAGATACAATATATATAACCCATTTCACATAACAGAATGAAAACTTAGTTTCTATTTGACACTATTCAAACACATGCAGAGAAAATTTATAAGTTTAACCATAGCCAAAAATCTCTGCTCTCGTGGCCGGAAGTCAGGGTTTGTAATTGCATAACAGTCAACTGGATTTTCTAATAAATGAAATTAATAAAAAACTTGAGGACATAGCTTAAAACATCTACAGCAACTTCAATGCAAGCCAGTGAAAACTCCAGTAAAAATTAGAAATGTTTATTGCCCCCAATAACATTCTTTTACATTAAGTTGGTGGTTTAAATATAGTATAATCATGCTTTTACCATGCTGACTGCCATATTGATCAGTTACATGAATACTACATGGGAATAATTTGATAGAACTTTATAAATACTTCTCATAAATTAGAATTTAACTTTTTTTTATAGACTACTGAGTAAATTCATACGTCTGGCTAAAACTGTTTCTAGTGGTGGCTTCCACATGCCAAGAAAAGATTTACTAGAGTACTTTAGTCCTCACTACCTGGTATCACCTTGCACACAGCTACTGGTTACATGTGTCTAGAGTTCTATCACAGAACCACGAATGAAGTTTGTACAGTATCCTTGTCGTCGAAAGTACAAAATGTTGTACAAAGTTACAAAACCAAACAATTACATGTATAAAGTCATAGTGGTTGTTAGTGGCATGTAGAATGTTGCCAGTTTCCTCAGCACCAAGTTGGAAATGAAACCAATTAAGTACAAATACAATTCACCAACTTTCAATTATACAACAGACATAACATTCACTAAATATGATCTTCAATGACTAGTTTACACTAACTTATACACAATGGAAGATTTTCTTAACCCATGCAGCAACCGTTGAACCGCCACTTTCTTTGTGCGATATTCCCGGAGTTAGAAAACCATATGGATTCCTTACAGACTACCAATGGCACTAGTGAGTAAAATGGGAAACCAAAATTTTCATCTTTTTATAAGCAAAAATATATTTCAAACCACGAAATTTACAAAATAAGATTCAAATTTCTCGCAATCAGTATGCCACTCCAATCCCTAGCAGTAAGGAATGCTAGAAGTTGAGAATACAATTCTACCTACCCTTCTACCTAAACAATACAAAAACCTGTTGAGCATTTTATAAAGTAATATGGGTAAAAAAACATCAACGTTATTACTGACTCATACATGAAAAAGGTAAGGAAAAAGAATGAGAGACCTTGCACAATACAAAATGAAATGTGGCAGCTCTGTCAAATCTGAGGACAAGTGAACAAATAGAGGGCACACTACTCATATCAAATAAATCGCCAAAGGAAAAAAAAAAAGCATGTCTTACAGGAGAGGTCTCTAACACTATGGCAAAACCCTACATATAAATACAGAACGTTTTTGTTAGAAGTGGTTATCAAACAGCATGGACAGCGCAAACCAGAAATACCACGCCTTGGAATGCCTACACGGACTAAATTAAAACTTGTAAACAAGCATTTTGACAGGCTAACATATGTAGATTGATGTTTCTCCCTATTGTCTTGCAATGCCCCACATCCTTCAACTCTGCCAGCTCTTCGAATCTTGCCTGCATACTGAGCCACTCTCTAAAAGAAAAGAGTACAACTGAACTGAAGGATCGACCCAGGGCACCAAACGTCTGTCATAATAAATTCACATCCACTCTGAATAGTGAAACCAATTTATGCACGGACATGAACTGTTTACCAAAAGCTCTTCTTCCTGTACAATCTCCTTTGCTTTTCAAACTTTCATTTAGTTCCAGTCCTTCTTTATCTGGAAGGACCACTCCCACTTCAGATGTTCGTTCCCGTCGTCGTCAGTGAAGAGGGATTTGATGGTGTAATTTCCTCGGGCAAGTAACCCAGAGGGAGCATCTTCCATGGGGGTTGTATAGGACTGAATCTCTGTTTTGGGTGCATAAGAACCAACCATCTGTGTCATCTTGTCAACTGCAAAAATAAAACCATGGGTAAGGCAACATAAACATCAGTTTACGTCTACAGTTTTATGTAATAAAGTAAAACTTAACTGCTGATAAAGATTAGTAAAGGTAAAAAGTGGGCAAACTAAGTGAACAGAATTTTCGTGCCCTTTAAAACTACCCTAAGGCTTGAAGAACAACCATACGACATTTTTTATTCATCAATTGTTCGTGGCTACTTAAAAACTAATAACACCATGGACAAAATCAACTGCAGTACATCAGCAGAATGACAAAACCATGCAATCAAAATATACTCCTTGTCAAAGTCTCTTTCCTTTAAACCTACATGAACATGGTACAGATTTAATCTCAAATACGTCATCAGCGGTCTGGTTAACCACTTAACAATAATCTACTCTACCAAAGAAAGGAAATAGCCTAGCTCTTCAATATCACATTTTGCATTATACTAAATATGTGATGCTCCTAACAGGTTGCCCATTACTGAAGTGTCACAGATATCAGAACCATCATTCAATGAGTGATGTTGCAAAAGATGCTGAGCAATATGGAGGAAAGCAATATAGTGGCATCCTACTCACGCTGATTTTTAACAAAATTTATAAGGAAAATTCAACGTTCAACCCACTTAACATGGCAAAACAAAACTACAGTAAGTGTTATATGCAAGAGCACAGCTTCAGTCCTTTGATTGAAGATATCTGGCTTCAGTTTTCATGGTAGTGTGGCAGCTATTTCATTTACGATGCAAGTCTTATTGCGTGATGTTTGTCTCAAGGTTGCAATTGCCTTTGGATGTTAGCTTTAACGATTCTTCCCCTCATATGCATGCTTCCTGTATTTGACTGTGAATTACAATTTGATACCTGTATTGCATTTAAGACTACAATTTCTGGAAAACTTGTACCTTTTAACGTCTTCAACCGAGCATCTAACTGACTTTTCAACACCATAAACTAACCTGTGGCATCCAAGACTGAAACCTACAACTGTAATTCATTCAAACTGCAGGCTCATGCTGGCCTATAACAAGTTTACACAGGTGGACTGGCAAATGCTAGTAGCGAGCAAAATCTGACTTGCGTTGGAACATTTGCCTTCCACACCAGACAGACATTAATGTCCAACATGAAATGTAAAACATGTTAAAGTGCTATGTATTGGCAATAATTTCATGTCAGAATCTTGTAATTACTACTCAACCCTATAAATTGATACGATATAAAACTATATAAAAAAAAAATAAAAATAGAAAATTCTTAATATTCTGCTAAACTTTTTCTGTTAGGTTCTCCCTTCACAGGCTCAGAACTTTAAAACTTTCTCTGTTCTCTGATCTACTGCATTTCCTGTTCATTATCTAGCTCAAATCCTCATCCCGTTTCTTAACCTGACATTATTACAGTATATGTTCTTCTCTGAATAGACAGCCCCAAAAATCTTAATCTTATTTTCATGCATTCTTGAATCACAAATAAAAATCTAGATCATTCTGCAACAGACAACAATACTCTATCTGGAATAGCACAGGAAACAACTAAGATTTGCAGCCCCCTTCAACAATTTCATAACCTTCTACAATCTTTGTTTCTATAAGCTTTGGGTTTCAAGGATATTACGTTATCAAACTCAACGCTTGCAGATGATTCCACATACCTAAGATACCCTTCCTGAAGGTGCGTTGGACGTACTTTAATCCTGTCACGATTTCCCTTTGAACGTGGAATTCAATTCGGATCTTGTAAGATATACCTTCCTGAAAAGTGGAAACACCAAATCAGCAAAGTGTTGCACAGTACATAAATGAGAAAATTTACATCATATCACATGCATACTACCAATCTAATGTCTATGGATAATGCTTTTGTTAGGAAAGCACCAAATTCTTGCATTAATTCATAATCTCTCCAAACAGAGAAAGGAACTCAAAACAGCAAACTCCATTCAAAAGAACTAATTTGGTATGAGTTTAAGACAAATTTGTGTTTACATTCTGCAGCCCCCTCCCTACTTGTAAAAATCCTTGATGTGACCATCTTAAACTAATGTGGCAAGATCTGATAATATTTACAGCACACAATTTCCTCCACTCTTTTCTGACAACATTTTGGGTACTGTACATCAAATTTGGCTGCTCATCTAACAATTTATCTTCTTACTCCTAAACAGCCACTCAAGTTCCTGCCATGATGCCATGCATAGTTCAAAACTGACCTTAATATCAAAAGTCTTCCTAACACTGTCACATAAACAAAGGCCCTGTGTTAAGATTCGAACTGTACTGATCTAGTTATAATTTTGTTCGCTACCCCCAATCCTCCATCATGCAAGTACTAATGTATCAACCACTAAGCCACAAAATCTCACCTATTCACAAACAAGTTTCTTACTGGAGCATTCAGGTGCGTTTCCCCTTTACATTGCTGAGGTCAGTGCACTAGCATGGCCATGGCTGGTTTATTTGTGAACACATCCAGCTTACCATTAATTTCTAACAAATTTACGGCAATATTTTTGGGATACTCTACCCATTAATCAATGCAAAATTAGGGAACTCCTTGTATCTACTGTAATCCTACAGTCCCATGATTTTCCTTTATTCAGAAGGCAAACCCTTCTTTACTTGAGCAAAGTGGAAAACTGTATTACCTAAAAGCACACACAATGAATTAGACAGTCTTCATTCCCCAGGTTTCCATGTGAACAAAGAATGAATATACTAAATTTTAAGAAATAATTTGCATTTTTCCTAAGATTCGAACCTGAGCTTTCACAGACGACCAGTTCAAGGCACGACGCAGCTATCATGGACTTGGACAACAAAAGCCCAAAACTTACTTGGAAAACACACTCAGGGTCTTTATGAAGCAGTCTACTGACTGGACCCTCAAGATGGTCAATAGCACTTTCAGTAATTACTTACTTTTATAGTGAATGCCTCGTCCTTCAGCTTATCCAAGTCTCCCGTTAAATCCAGTTCCACCTCGGGGCGCTCTTCTGCAACCAGTACCAACTTCCGCACAAGTACTCTTTTTGGATTAGCGCCTTCTGTTGAAAGCAAGCATAACTGGTTTTAACAAAAGGGAGAAATTTTACTCTAGTTTAGTCAAGCAAACTTTAGTACAATTTATATAGTGTATAAGATACAAAAAAAACTAGAAAAGATCTAGAAAAAGGTCACAGAGAGCATCAATTTTTCCTAACAACACTGTGGCTCATAGGCTAACATTTTAGCCCTAAAAACTACAATGCAAAGCTTCACTGCTTACTATAAACGTAACTGAATATCAACTCTAACCCAACGACAGGGAAACTACCTACATCTCTGATGTCTTCAAAACTTAGAACATTAACCCTACATATTGCCAACAATACTGTATTTAGGGCCGATTTTCTTTCCCATTTTCTGTTGTGCACTTTCTGCAAGCCAGAATACCAGGCCTACAATTGAGAGGCACTTCACATTCTACAACATGTAAAAGAACTGATTATGGACACTATGGGGTGTCCCTTACATAATCCTGAATTTTGAAATATGTTTCACCATTCCAACTCATAAAATACCTGGCAAGAAAAGGTGTTAGTATGGACAGGTGGATTCAATGATTTTTGACCAAAGGAGGACCTAGTACAGTGCGCTTACCTATGACGACAGCACCCGATGCAGAGTTGCCTAGCAGGGTTTCTTTGTATTTGCGCAGACTCGCATCATCTGTGTCTTGCTGAATCATCTCCTCCAACGATTTCTGTGGAGGGGGTTTGTAAGTGGATTCTTCGTCAACATCAGGTACTGGCTCAATGTGGACTTCTTCCTCTTCGGCCATTGTGAATGAAGATTTCTGAGAATTCAATATTTTGCTTAGTCACTTCAAATTCTAGTATAAACAAAGAAGCTGATTCAGCCACCATAATGGTAAAAAGATTAATGTATGAAATTAAAAGTATAGTTTGGCCCTCGTCACAAACATACCAGCAGATCCTTCTGACTTATCAAACCACCAACAATTTGAACTGGTCCAGAACAAAGAGGTTACCTAATCTAGATTTACAGATAATGCTATAGCACAAGATACAAGCTGCAGGAATTCTTGTACCTGTTACTGTATTTTATTCTACAATTACAGTTTTTAGGCATAAAATGACACCTTCCTTGAGTACAGTATTATGTATAGTCTTTGGAGGTCCCAACACTGTATTGTACCACAGTATTTGCAATACAATTAAATAGCTACTGACTTTTCATCTGTAAATATTCCAAGTCCCTTAGTGTATACTGCCCCGACTGTCTCAATTTTATAATTTTACATACAAAATTAACAATTCCTAAGTCACATTTTACTGAAATTATATACAACACAGCATACTTTCCCAAGATGACTGTAGCCAAGACAGCATATTTTCTTAACCACAACTGTTGGGGCCCCATTCACTTAACTTCAAAACCACTCATCTACGACCTCAGCACTCTCTAGTAACAACAAACATTTTTGTGGAGAAACCATCATCTCATAAGTTCCATACTGAATGGCTTTACCCATATTTTCAGCCCTTTCCTGATAAAGAGAACCTTTCAAGTCAATGACAATTAATCCCAACAAAATGCCACTTTCATACTCAAAACATTGGCAATCACAGTTTCTACTGTATTCAGAAATGGACTGATTTGAAAGAAGCCTCTCAATCAAATGGAGTAATCTTCAAAACATTCACTGCCAAGACAAGGTGGAGTAATATCTTTCTTGCGTTCAGTTCTGGGAGAAAAAAAATAATGAGGGCTACAGAAAACTTAAATACCTAAATAAAGGAATCCAGGAACACACAATTGCTCAAAAAATATCAGATAACTTACGAATGAAATTATCTTCCTCTTCAACAAACAGTTGTTCTGATTTACTTACTTATCTTTCAATTCATTTCAGTTATCAGACCCTGAAAGACTGATAACTATCACAGCTATATCATACTGTACTTAAAGTTATAAATTACAAAGGTGACAAAGTGCAATATTGAACAACAATGAATGTAATATCTTCATTCACTCCCACAATACAACCAAGAAGGATGTAGATTGCAGTACAGTTATTTAGGGCAGACCTATTGCTAAAGACCTTTGAGAGAGAGAGAGAGAGAGAGAGAGAGAGAGAGAGAGAGAGAGAGAGAGAGAGAGAGAGAGAGAGAGAGAGAGAGAGAGAGAGAATCTGAGGAAACCCCTTAATAAAAAAATCACATTATGTCAATCACTTTATCTAATGTATTCTTGAACTGGCCAGTGGTGGTATTACCTAAGCTGGTAGTTTAATCCTAAAGGAGGCAATTTCATATAAAGACATTCCCTTAGTAGCTGGTGGGGAACCTTTTTTGTATTACGTTATCTGCCTGTTTGTAATGGTTAGGTTACCACATGGATGCACGTAGTCCATGTTATTTACACATTTGAGTACCTTGAATATTTCTATAGATCAAGAGGGAGGGAGGAGGCAAGAGCGAGTTCAATTAAGCTCTTGATCAATATGGATCTATCAATCAAAACTTTTTACACAAACGAGATATCCTGTACAGTGGACCCTGGCCTATTTGCAGATTTTTCTGTGGAATGTATATACACATTATTCAAGGAAATGTATATACACGTCATTCAAGGAAAATTTGCTTATTGGCAACATTTTTCATATAGAAATATTCACTGATTACTGTATTTTCATATTTTCGTGACTAAATGCAGTTTTTGTGATAAACTATTAAAATACTCCAGTACAAGCATTTTTTGAGGGGTGTCAAGTATCTGTGGATTTTAGCTATTAACGGGGGGTTGTGGCTTGTGGTACGCATCCCCCGCGAATACCAGGGGTCGACTGTAATGCATACAGACCTACAGAACAGACTCATTAGTAACCTTATTCAATTCTTCAGAAAAATAAGACTGCCAATGTTGTCAACTTCTTGCGAGCAAATACGAGTGCTATCATGTACAATTTTTTTTTTTTCAGCTTTTGTGGTGCTGTACTAGCAATACAAACATCAACAGGGGGTTATTTTGTCATAAATGCAGAATCATTCAAAGCTGTAAACTGGGCTTTTCATCATTTCAGAAACAGTCGACATGCCTTTACCCAACATACGTTAATTGCCCCACTTCTTAAGCTAGCTTGTCAATTAGAATTTTATGCTTAAAGGACAATTCCCTACATTCTTCAGAATTCTGAAGAAAGATGATAAAAACAAGACTAGCCTACATGGCTCAAGCCATGCTTATGATAAAACTAATCACTATCACATAAAGCTTCTAAAGGAATATAATCATTCATTTTAGGAGGTTGATACAATACAGTGTTGTATGATTGTCAACTGTTCTTCCCATACAAACAAAGGTGCCAACAATTGGCTGCAACATAACCAATACAAAGAATTTGGGCCACTCTCATCATATGCTATGAATCTGTCACAACATAATGTTTACCAAGCTTGTGTTGTATTCCATTTAAACCTTTATGTCTGTACGAAACAAAACTGTTAGACTAGTCACCTGACTACGATGCAGTACGTTAAATCAATGGATCAACTGTTTAATTCACACAGAACCAAAAGGGATGCATACGGTCTCAAATTCTCACTGCCCTCTCTGCATGTTAATGCACTGCATGTGAATAATGTTTATTTTACGTTCCCTTGGGAACATTGATGTCACTTCGTGGGAAATTCTTTTTGTACTCTATAACTGCGAAGCTGTGAACATGTGCATACACATGCATGCTATATATTATTCATAAACTCATTAAATGTATCTGTACAGTATATCTATGATATTCTTGCAGAGAAAACGTGTATGTGAATTTACCTAGCAATTAAGTCCCACAGGAGCTACAGAATGAACACGGCAAATTATAAAAAGACAAAACCAAATATATATTGAGTTAAAAGGAACCTCTGAATCTTTATGAAACAATATAAACAAATATAGGTTGATATCTTCTGGGAGCCAAGAATATATGAAGTATACAGCATATATTTGAATGATTTTCAATCTGAATTTTATTTTCCTTACACAATGGCTTATGAACTTGACAAAATGGAAAATGAGGAACCAAATGCATGCCTGCTTGATTTAAAGGAATTTTGTACGGTAACATGGGTTACAGCCTCAGACTTAGTTACAGTTACAAAATGAACCTCAGCCCTCTCACACCAAATCTACTTTCATGTAATACTTTGTATTTTCTACACCTTGCAAATCCATCCTAAAATTCTCAAGAATTTATAACATGTAATTCTTGTTCTGCTTTGCAATGTACATGACATGCAAGTCATATACTTTACTATATTTTACATACTTAGAATGCAATATTCTTGTACAAACTGCAAGCACTGAATACAAATGATCACATTTTTGGTAGGTCAACATCACTATCATATCACCTTCAACAGACAGTCTTGGACTGAGAGTTAAGTACTTGTATATGCTGATTTTGCATTTCTATAAGTAAAAAAAATTAACAGAAGGCGTAAAAACTAAAGATAATATAATAACAACAAAAAAGGATTTAGCCGCAAATGTCTTGCATAATGAAGCAATTATGCAGGACAAGCACACTTGAGAACTTGTATGGTGAAAGTGGGGGATGTACCAAAGGTAGGCCCAATTCAACTGAGATCCAATAAAAAAAGTAAATTTAGCCAAGGTCCAACACATCACAACACACAATCGGCAAAAAAGTTTTAAGCAGAAACAAAGCAAAATACACAACCAATCATGGGAAACAACTACAAAATAGATGCTAAACAGCAAAGATGCAGTATTTTGGACACTCAACCAGATGGAAATAAGACTATACAAATACTTAGAATGATAGACCTGTATTGATTAAACTAACAGAAAAATGACTCATCAATAACTATATAGCATAAGTAATCAGTAAGACCTAAAGATGTGAAAATTCATAAAAATATGTTACCAATACACAGTACCTTTAAAAGAGTTATGGCATTAAGAACAGGCCATTCACGAAAACTTCAAAACTGACAAACTAGCAGGGACCACCAGACTGGCCAAATGGAGGCTCTTTGGGGGCCACGCTAAATAAGAATGATGATGAAAGGGTGCATATATAAAAAATTGTAAAAAAAACAGAAATGAGAAAGGTAGGGTTACACCAGACACATTAAGTTCTAATCAAGAAAATAGAGTAATATCGAAGTATAAAAAGCTTTAGCCAGCTACGTAGATCAAAAGACTTTGGGGAGAGAAAAAGCAAAGCAAATAAATGAGAATGCTACCTACCACATACCGGTAGCGTAAATGGCCTGGCTTGCAGCTCAAAGGGAAACCGCACGCTCCAGACACGTCAATTTTTTTTTAATTTAATTTACGGAAAAATACCTCCGGTAACCTGCCCAAAAAGTCTTTTGATATTTTAATGGAGGAAAATCTCTTAAAAGACGTAATTTTTGCAAGCAAATGTCGACTAAATAACAGGTGAATTACAAAAATAAACAAAAGCTATCTCACCGTAGATTTACCGACTTTAATAAAAGTCTTCTGAACTTTACAAACGATCGCTGTTACCGGGTTACAAAAAATGCTCCCCTGGGGGTCTACGCGAATTACGTAATCAATAAAGTGAAATTATGTTTTTTATTTAATAAAAAAGGGGTTAAAACTAATTCTAACGTAATTAATTGAGAGAAATAAAGCTAAGCTACTTCTACCACCAGTTACCGCAACAAACAACGCCAAAAGGAGAAACCACCTCAAGTTACACTTCCATTAAATTTACTTCGAAAGTAAAGCGACGACCGTGAAGGTTACGTTATAAGTGCCCTTCAATCTCCCCCATTCCTCGCCCAGACAAAGAAGCGTTAAAAATATGGCTTCAAAATTCATCGTTATCAGCTGACACTAACCATCCCGATCCCTCACCCCCCATTAACCGGGGGAGAACCCAATAATGGGTGGGGCCACTTCATTTCACTCGTTGCGGCCTCATTTCTCCTCGCACCACGCCTTTCGCAGCTTACAAACATCCTTCGGACGTTGAAGAACCCTAAGAGGAAGGGGAAGGGCCTTACCTAATAAACTAATCCGCTGAGAAATAAGAGCAAATCCCACGACTTCGCCGTACACACACTCTCTAAGCTTTTTACCTTAGGATGAGCAGCGCCTCTCGCGGCAACTTTCGGAACTGTGGCTGGTGTGACGTTTCGGGCGGCGATGGGAAGCCAAACATAGCGCTGTTGGTTGCGTTTTCTTTCCGGAATCGATTCTCCGTCCGTCATATTTTAAATAGAATCGAGTTTTAAATGAATTATACATCAATATTTATTATTTATAATTTTTAAAAATTATTTATGCTTAAAAAATCGAACTTGAAGATGATTTAATCACGATTTTTTGCCAATACTACAAATCAGTTTTGATTGAACGAGCTCGTGAGCCTCATACACCTCTAACATCTATTCGCTAAGCCGCAGGTCATTAACGCATGTTTAAACTAATGACGATATACTGTACGTTTTGACTTAGCATTTATCATCCTTTAAATGCTGACAATATAGAGCCCGATGATGCATATTTTATTCCCATGACGTCTGATCTGGTTGCTACACGGTGTACTCTTCATGCACTAGCAATTCTGACCCTTGTGTAACCTTAGCATATAGATCAGACAGGCATCTAATTTTATACAGCACTTCAACCACTATATCGCCGTCAGTCCGCATATTCGCCGTGGCAAGACGCTTTTTAGAACGTGTGGCGTTAAGATGTCTGTGCACGGAATTCACGTCGCCATAAGTTACCCACTGACATATTTTGAAAGTTTTAATCTCGTATTTGAAAACGTCGGCTGGAGTACTGTCGCCACAAACGTACGCCGGAGCACAGGCATAATGAAAAAAGGTTTTCCCAATGAATCACACCTCGGCTTGATAGCAGGCAGAGGAAGGGGTTGGCGTTGAACACGTGAACCTCTTCCCTTTTCTCACATGCCTCGTTAATATTATTTTTTAGGTTTTTATTCTATTTTACTCCGATTTCTATTCCCTACGAGACTTTCAAAAGCAGGAAACTGGCATAGTTCCAGTCACGACCTAGAGACGGTGTTCACGAAGTTTAATACTAAAATAAACTTATTACAAGAGGTCTGACTTCACAACGAATTTCAGTAGTTTTATTCAACAGTCATTCCTAATCCCTGATTTCGGTTGGTCATGAGAGATTGTGAGTAATCTCATAGTTAATAGACCTACCCTGCACAAAATAGTTCAGGTTTACAATAAAATATCATTTGCTTATCCAGGATTTGTATATAAAACAAAGCCATCATGCATATCATAATCTGTAATTAGATAGTAGAATAACACGAAACGTCGATTTTTTACTAAAGGGTTTTAAGTAAATCAAATTTAGATGCCTATATTAAAAAAACCATAAAAATGCACAATCAGACATAGACCTAACACGACAACCAATTACCAAATGTTCCACGTCAGACGAAGAGAAAATAAATTGTGTAATGGTTGACTGTGCTCTGATATTTTGTTCTAAAAATAAACACTGATAAATAAACTTCTTTCTTTTGAAGCCCTCATAACTTTTACACTTTGCTAGTGTGATCTCCATAACACTCTTTCTTTAGAAAGCGGTATGCTTTCATTTTTTGTGGTTAGACCGCACGCTTTCTGATTTTTTTTTTTTTCCTTTTCCTTATATAACTCACGCAATCTGTCTCCCCAGTTCAGAGAAATTTTGCAAGACTTTTTCTTCTTTTCCCTCGCATTTCTCTCTTTTCTAAACATACATAATTTGTGCTTCCTTGTGTGTGAGAGAGAGGGAGAGAGGGTCCATTTATTCATCATGTGTGGCGTGCCAGGCTTCAGTTTTCCGTTAAAATTGTGAAATTTAGACCAATGCCATTATTCTATTCGCATTTTTTTTTTTATCCTGTGCTCTAGAATCAATCTTTCTTTAACCTTCCAATGACACAGACTCTTAGAAAGTAAGAAAGACGGCAAAAGGATTTAAAGAGGAAAAGTTTGAATTTAGACCAGGAAGAGTGTGTATATTATAGATTAATATTTTGTTAGGAACAGCTGTGTGAGAAGTTTAAAACGGAGAACTTTGTAGGCCTATGAGGTAAATTTAGACCAATAAAACGCCAATGTAAAATAGTTGGAGAAAATGTGGAAAGTGGTCGATTAGAAATTAGACGTATATGCCAAATTATGGGATACAAAAATGAATTGTGAACTGGGTGTGGAATGGTTGATGTTTGTGGTTGATAGCTCTGATAAATGTAGGGAAACTGCGAAAACTAGTGTCAATAAAGATGAGGATATATGAGGCAAGTTTTTCATAATGAGAAATATGTATAAAAAAAATTACTGGCAAAGCATTCCTGAACACCCACCTTTATTCAGTCCCTTCTCAGCCAAGGTTAATGTGCACTGATTTCGCTCGCAAAACTGGTTATTTTTTTTATTTGTTGGTATAGTCAAAACAGTACGTTTGTTTGTATATTATAGCAAGTATAACTTGTATATCTATAACAAAAAGTATAACTTGTTGTTATAGACGTACCTGTAACTGATGTTCAGATTCCTCGCACTCATCTCTTCACCCGAGAGAAAAATGCAAGTCACTGGGTGAAGAAACTCGTGTCTTGGCAACGTATTATCCACGCGTTGGGATGCTTACTATAAAAGATTATCATAATTATCAAAGTCATTCACGAACGGAAGATTAAGTATGTTATTCTTGATGGCAAATATTTAGACGCCGTAACAGAAAATCTGTAGTTTGCTTTACAGGTTTGCAATGTGTGAATAGGCCTATTCAAGCATGTCAGAGTGCTCAGGTTATCTTTTTGCATGGACCCAGGATATCAAAGTTCTTAAGATATCTTTTTTTGCATAGGCATAGGATATCAAAGTCCTTAAGATATCTCTTTGCATAGGTCTAGAATATCAAAGTCTTTAAGATATCTTTTTGCACAGGCCTAGGATATCAAAGTCCTTAAGACATCACTTTGCAGAGGATATCAAAGTTCTTAAGATATCTTTTTGCATAGTCTTAGGATATCAAAGTCCTTAAGACATCTCTTTGCATAGGATATCAAAGTCCTTAAGATATCTTTTTGCATAGGCCTGGGATATCAATGTCCTTAAGATAGTTTTTTTTTTTGCATAGGCCAACTTTAAATGAAGATTCTTTTACGCCGGTACGTGCATGCTGTAATTAAGATTGCAATGCTATGTGTAAACACGGAATTCACGTGCTGGGTGTGTCAGCAAATAAAAGAAAAGAGAGTCAAGTGAAAGGCAAGGCAAGGGAGTCAGTGTGATGAGAGAGAGAGAGAGAGAGAGAGAGAGAGAGAGAGAGAGAGAGAGAGAGAGAGAGAGAGAGAGAGAGAAGTACGGAGGCGGGAGCGGATGAGGAAAGTGAGGGAACGTGAGGAAAGAGAAGGAGGGAAGATGAGGTAGGAGGGCCGTGAGGATGAGAAGGACCAAAGTGGAACTGTCATTATGAGAGAGTACACTAGCTTTAATATGAACCGATTCCCAGGGCTGGGAGGTAAAGAAAAAAAAAAGTCCGAGCCTCTGTTCGTCGATATAAAATGTGCGCATTCGACCGTTTCCTGAAGTCCACCACCTTTAATTTCAAACCAGAAAAAGAAGTATAATAACGAATATGGAAATAACAGCCATTATTTTGATCCCAGGAGAGCAAGCGTGTTCTAATTTTATCACTTTGTTTTTAGAAATAAACTAACTCATATTAAAGCGAATGTTATTTCGTTCCGTTCCCGCCGACGTCCACTGTTCATCAAATTAGACCGATTCATTTATTCCACAAAGTATAACAGACTTGTTATTCGTGAACACGAAAATATGACATTTGAAATACAATGGTATGCAACAGTGCTAGATGCCGCCGGCATGTGCTTTTATGAGTCTTCATAAACATCTGCTTGTTTATAATCTATTGAGACGGATGTTTACTTCCCTAAGAAGAGGTGAAAGGATGTTTACTCCGAGTGAAGTATTACTTTGTCGGGAAAAGTCTTTCAATTATTATCAATTTGAATTCGTTTTATTAAAGCTTTTCAACGACTTTAATTAACTTGCCACATCACAGCGACAGAGAGAGAGAGAGAGAGAGAGAGAGAGAGAGAGAGAGAGAGAGAGAGAGAGAGAGTCTGTTATCAGTGTGCCGTTGAGAGAGAGAGAGAGAGGTAAGCTTACGTCACACAGCCTGATGACGTGACATTCCTATCGTGGACGAGGTAAAGGAACAAATCGAATTGAGTGTTTTCAATTCTCGAGCGAGCGGTCTTAATTTTTTTTTTTCTTTTTTTGGCCCTCTTGATTTGTTACCCTGGCGAAGTGATTCGAAATATAGGGTAAAAAAGAGGATGGTTCATTCCAGCTTTATAAAAGAACGTAGGAATTTTTCTTCTTTACGGGGTAAGCGGCAAAGGTATTTTCGTATCAGACTCAGGTCCCAATGCACCGCCCCCACTCCCGGCGCCCCATTAAAAAAAAATAAGAAGAGGATAAAGGTGTTGGAGTAGGGGTTATAGAAAGGCTCCCAACTGCGAAGAAATCGATAGACCTATGACGAATCTCTCTCTCTCTCTCTCTAGTAATGCATTTCAAGCCGTATTATATATATTTTTGAATTGTACATAACATATCTTGCAGTTAACTACCTATCCGTAACAAAATAGTCGCTTTGATTAACAGAAGCACAAAGAATTTTTCAGACAACGAGACTTAATCACCATCCCAGCTTAAAACTACTTAACCATAGCCTGCGTGTATGTGTGGACGTGATGTCCATGAAAAAGACCGGCTTATGCTCCAAATGCTCGCATATGATTCGAGACAGTATTACTAAAAAGCGAATGAAAAAGGTTCTCGCAGCCATCGACTGTTACAAAACAAACAGGTGACGATCTGGAGGTCTAGGCCGAGCGAAATGTATTATGAAACGGTCAGGGATCAAACGCGGTTTTCGACATTTGCCTTTGAAAACACACCAAAGGATATATCTTCTGAAATGACATTTAAGCGTGGAGGTGCTAAACACACCAACACGGGATGTTGTGTTTTTAGGATAAATTTGGGCGATTGTTTACGGCCACTTGTGTATGAAGCTAAGGCATGGCGAGATTATTCTGCTCCTTTTTCGACATGCCTTTCCTTGCTTGTGTACAGTATGCAGGTACACAACTCATATTTTATTGTCTGATAGACGTGTTTCACCATGCGTGTGGTCAGATGGTCTCTCTCTCTCTCTCTCTCTCTCTCTCTCTCTCTCTCTCTGTGTGTGTGTGTGTGTGTGTGTGTGTGTGTGTGTGTGTGTGTGTAAGTGCCTCACAAATGTCCTTATAGGCTGACACACAACTCATGCTACATTGTTTGATTGACGAGTTTCGCCATGCGTGTGGTCAAATGCTCTCTCTCTCTCTCTCTCTCTCTCTCTCTCTCTCTCTCTCTCTCTCTCTCTCCCTTCAGTGTGTAAGTGCATCTCACAAAAGTCTTTACATGGCATACCTGCAGGCGAAACCTACATGATGGCGAGGGAGCCTTGTAATGCATTGTGACGCGCTGCCAGTTATTTCAGACCATCTGGGTCAAACTAAAGGTCCGGTTTCCTTTAAGCTTGCACCTGAATCTTGAAAACACCCAGATAAAATGTGAATAATTCGCTTGACTTTGATTCTTCAACGTGTACAGAGCGTGTGGGAGGCCAGGGGATTGATGCTATGTGGGGAAGGGTTGAGGGTAGCTGGGAATGGCATTCTAATTAGACCTATACTCCTTTAGCGCGTTGAGATACCAGTACCTAGACGCATGTCTGATTCTCAGCATCAAATTGGCGGATTTGTGTGTATTAAAACTCTAAAGGAAAATGATTCAGGCAGATTTTGGTTAGCAGCTAATGGTCGATCCTGTTCAATTTTGCTTGCAGGCATTCATGAAACATCTACATCATTTAGGGGCGTGTATGTTATCAAAACACGTTTGTAAATGCAAGAACTTAGATTGGCAGTATTCGTTATGGTCTAGATTGTCAAGTAAACTTTGTAGACGTATGAGCAAACAAAAACAAGTGCTGTGGCCTTCTCGATCAGCGGCCTCTTATCAACAAGCAAACAGTGCACTACGCAGTACGCCATCGAACCTGAGAACGGTGAACTGCTTGAAATCATTAATTCAAAAAGAGATGGCACCTTTTCCATATCTTGAAACTATTCGTAACTAAATAATGATATAATGAATACACAGGTAACTCATTAAATATTAGTGAAAATAAAACAAATAAAAAGTGCACCTAGCTCTACCCACATAGGTTTTCACTGATAATTTGCAGGTCCAACCTGTCAAATGGGAGGTTGATACACCCAATGAAATTATTCGTTTCTGAATACCTCTGGAGAATTTATGTCATATGCTTTGCTGATCGCACCTAAAGGAATTAAACTTTCGAAATGTGTGCGTTTTTAATGCTCGAAGAACTAAATTCATGATGAATAGTCTATGCGAGAATATTCAAGTTCATGACCCAGATATCAGAAGGGGAAAAAATTCGTAAAACCAATTTCCTCATGAGTTGGGAAGCGCAGCAATTTCGCCTGGGGGAAAAGCAACGCCAGTTTAAAGTCAATATCAGTCCGCGTCGTCTCCCATCTAATATAGAAGAAGAAGAAGAAGAAGAAGAAGAAGAAGAAGAAGAAGAAGAAGAAG